>NW_023648568.1:0-6764 GCF_015228065.2 Penaeus monodon | reverse complement strand
TGTTTAGTACACAGACACGCATATACAAACCCCCCCGCAGCCCCTGCCCTCCCCCCGGCCTTTTGAACCGTGACCCCGCCCCCGTGTCCCCGAGGTGCTGGTCCGAGGGGGCCCGAATGGCGCAGGGGCCCACAGACCCCTCTTCCACGGCCGCTGGCTCCGGGACCACCCCTTCGGGGAGTCTCCGCGGGAGACAGGGGGCCCTTCGCCCCCCGCCAAAGGGTAGGTTCGTGCCCTTTTTCTCCTTCTGGGCCCGGGGATAAAACTTTTTCTCACTCATTTATTTTGACTGGTTCTTCTTTGTTCAAGACAGATGTGCACGTTTAATCGAGAGAGAGGGGAAAAAAAAAAAAATCTAAAGGACATTGCCGCTCTTCCCCTTTTCACAGGACATCGAACTCCCTCATCTCACCCTGAATGTTTCCCTCTTTTTCGTTTTGATAATTTTTTTTTCCCCTCTGTCATTCTAATCGCTAATACAGAGAGTAAAATTAAAAAAAAATAGTGTAGAGTTGCGATTATTCAACCCTTTTTGATGCACCTTTTTTTGATTCAGATCTTTTGGACTACTTAATTTTTTTTTCTTACCTTCCGTTTTTTCATCTGGATTCTTTTTTAACTTTTTTATCGAAAAAGGGGATGTAATTCTTTTTTCTTGCCTTTTTTCTTTTTTCCGGAATAGCATTTCCTTTTTTTCCCCGGAAAGGCCCATGAAGACTGGGGGTGTAATGATGGGGGAAAAGTTCTATTATTATAAATCCAAATACCCAGACGTACCAAACGACGTATTTTTGTCTACATTTTACTTACTCCGCGGGCCCTTTGGGGGGGGACCAGGCTTCCCCGTGGATGTTTTGAGTTTGGGGAGTGAGGAGGATGAAGAAACTCCCCTGAAGTGGCTGGCAGTTTTGGAGAAAAAGGGGCACCCCCCCTTTATCAAGAAAACGCCCAGGAGCCCAACTTGCTTCACATCGCAATAAAGTTGGCTTCGTTAAGCCACGCATTACGGGTGAGCTTTTTTTGAAGTGCGAAGCGCAGCATTGCCCCGCCCCCTAGGGGCCCCATCGAGACGAAGGAAAAAGAGCTCAGGGAACCAACCGAAAGGGACAGCCCGTTTTTTTCCCCGGAAGAAGGGGTTCTCTTTTCGCCTTCTGTGGGATGGAGAGAGAGAGAGGAAAATTTTTATAATTTTGTTAATTTCATTCTTTTCTTCACGCTCCGCACCCTTCTTTTTATTAAAAAACGTTAAAATTTTGGAGGGAAAAATAAGGAAGTTGGGGGAAACCATAGTCCCCATACAGAAAGATATGGGGGAAATGAATAAATTTTGCAGTCAAGGGGTAAAAATGTTTTTTAAATGGGTGGTTTTTGACCCAACTACCCATTGGATAAGAAAAAGCAGACTATCGGTATATCAAGTTTTTTATTTTTATATATCATGAATCTTCTTAAGATCGGTTGGGTATAAACAAAAGAGAATTTTTAAAGCCACGCTATTGCATTTCCCCCCTTTTTTTTTAACTAACCCCAAACAAAAGGGTTTTTGCAGGATGCATTTTCCCCATCAGAAAAAAGGGCGGAAAAAACAGCCTGGCCTACACAGACTCCCCCGATGGCAGCACAATGACCCCCTTACTACCATCGTGCCCGGGGTAAGGGGCAATCCACTTTCTCTCCTATTAAGATGGGGCTCCATTTTTTGTAGAATAACCATAATGAATATAAATAGAAAGGTAATATAAAGCACACCAAAAACCCGTGGTTGTGTTTTTTGTGGGTGGTGTGTGTGGGTTGTGTGGTGTGTGGGGTGTGGTTGTGGTGTTTGTGTGTTGTTTTGGGTGTGTTGTGTGTGTGTTGTGTGTGGTGTGTGTGTGTGTGTGTTGTGTGCGTGTGTGTTGTGTGTGTGTAGATTTTCTAGGGGGGGTGACTGATAAGTTTTTTCCCCAAAAAAAATGATTCTAAAAAAACCCTTATTATTTAGTTTTCAACATTTAAATCCGCAAGTCGCCCAAACCCCTTCCCCTGGTGGGGGAGGTTTTGGGGAGAAAACTTTGGTGGGGGGCCTTGAGGGGAGCGTCCCCCCTTTTCCTGACTCCTCACGGGGATAGTGTTGTCAGTTCCGAAAAGGAAGGGGTCAGGAAGTACAGCTGGTGAGGGATGAGCTGGAACACCACGCTCGGGAGTTTTTTCCCCCCGCTACCACTAAAGGGGGGGCGGAGATTTTCCTATGGATTTGTCCCGACCTTGGGCAGCATTCTTGCCTGCTGCGGTTTTCAGGTAGTAAAAATTGACCAAGGACTGTAGTCTGCAAGACTCTCCCGTATACGGATTTTCGGGCGCAGCGTTTTTACGTGTTTTTACCTCAGCTGAGATGCTTATCACAACGGTACTCTAGTTTATTCCCCTTTTTGGAACCTCTAGTGTTTTGTTCAAAAATAGTTAGAGGGAAGAAAAAATTTTTAGGATTAAGAAACTTGCTTTTAAATTGAAATTTTTCATTTTTGGCATCTTTAACCATAACCTTTTTTTTTCCGATTTAACGTTTTTTTAATTTGTGTTTATTTAGGAAATTTGAAAAAAATTTTTTTTTCTTGTCTTTTTACCTTTTATAGTGGCACCACACACCCTCCCGACTCTTTTAACCTAGTCAGTCCCTGTCTTTTTGAACGTAGTTTGGGAAATTTACAAGCGCGGCTTTTTTCCAAAAAGTATTTCATAATTTAGTGTCTAAATACTGTCATCCTGCCTCACTTATCGTTCGACAAAGTCATTACCCAGATCATCGTCTGTTCTAGTTTTTGTCTTTTTAAAACTGATGAAGAGGGTTTAAAAGGGAATTGTTTATTTTTCTTTTCGCGTTATACTTCTTTATGACAAACCCGGGGACTCAAGGTTAGTGTCACAGTGACCTTCCATCTGGGATTCGAAAAAAAATTTTAAGCAAACCCGTTTTAATGCATTTTGAATACAGCGAAATAAATTTTCCCCTTAAAGCATTTTACACAATTCAGACGATTTGAGGATATGATAAGGCCTTTTTTTAATGGCAAATACATTTATATTTGCATTTCAGTGACTTGAGTTCGTTTCCCAAAGCCTTTTTGGGTTTTGAAATACCCTTTTAAAATTTATCAAATCAAATCAAGCATCTACTCGCGAAATAAACTGGTTTCACACAAGTTTTCGAATAAATGAGCTTTTTATAACCCAAGTACTACCCAGATATAGAGGGGCCCGCGAGAGCCTGTGGAGCAATTTTACTTTTCCCTTTTTTTTGAGTTTTAATTGTTTCGAAAAAAATTTGGACTTTTTTGTCCGGATAGCTTTGAGGAGATGCTTTTCAATTTTTCTTTTCCCTCTGGCAGCATAATATATATAAAAAACCGTTTCTAGTAGTTTTTTTTCAAAGAAAGGTATTTAGCCCTGAAGATTTTGCCTTTTTAGGTGAGGGGTTTGGAAGCCTTTTGTGGGTACGTAAACTGAAGATCTAAGGGCACTCACCCGGGGACAACAGGAAAGCACTGATTCTATACATTTAAAATTATAAATATGTAAATCTTTGTTCAGGGCAATCGAAATAACCGAAGTTAAACATTCCATTTAGTAAAAAATCCTCGCATCATTATGAAACCTTCCTTTCCGTACTTGTACAACTTCATATCTAAAGAGGTTTATCGACTTTTGAAAACTCAACTAGTCATTGTGAAACCAAAAGTAGAATTCCCACATTTTCTCTTTTTAAAAATCTAAATTTTTGGGGCTTTAAATTCCTCAAAATTAAAAATCTCGAATGTTTCCTCGCCTCAACCCGGGGATCCTCTCAAGCAGAATGGCTTTTGGTAGGTAAGAGAACGTCCCGACGGATTCTTTACGTATGAAGGGTTTTGCTGGGGCCCTCGGAGGGGCTCCTTTAACTCTTTTTCTCCCCGGGTTGGAGGCGTCTTCACTTTTTTTCGCCTTCCCCAAACCCCCCGGCTTTTTGTTCCTTATACCTTCCTTTGCCCGGGTTTTTTATATTTGCAGATAATCAGTTTCCCCCCGGGGATATTTGGGTTTTTTGTCTTTTTTTTCAGTTGGGCATCGTTCCGAATAGATTATTATTTTCAGCAAAGCTTCAGAGGGAAAAAACCCGGGACAAGGCCTATATAACTCGCGCTGATAAAGGTGTTGTATTATTACATAAAATAATACACACAAAAAAAAAAAAAAAAAACAAAAAAAAAAAACCCTTTACAATTTTTATTTTCAAGGGAAAAAAAGTGAAAAGAGATAGGAAAGGGGGAAAAGGGGTAGGTGCTGAGATGCTTATAATATTATTTTTTTTATGTTACATACTGCAATCAACCTTTTATAACACTATCACCCCAACCCCCCCACTGAACGAAGCTTTTCCCCTAATACCAAAAAGTAAATAGTTGCATGCCTTCCTTCCCAAAGCGGTTGGAAAGCCCAAAATGATTTACATTAACCAAATTTAAAAAAATCCTCTTTTTTGTCAGATCGAAAAAATTAGTACTTTCGAATATTGCTTACTTTACGCAGATGTTTTTGGGTGAATTTCATGCTGCAAATTTTAAGGGGTTTTTAAGGTTCATAAAGATTGTGCCTTTTACTTCTGCCCGCGAAAGGGCCCCTGGAATTTTTTGCCTGTCAAAGTTTGCATTTTCTTTCCACATAGGTTCGCCCTTTCTCTTTTTTCTCCATCCCTCGGAAAACTGTGTTAATTACATTCAAGGGCCAGTCACTAAAAAAGCATCAAAATAGGGCAGGCATTTAAATGACGCCCCGATCGCGCGTTGGAAAGAACACGCAGCCCAAAATTGACGAGGTTCCGGTAGGCAACGTTTTATACCGACTCTTGACTAAAGGAACATTTTAAACATTGCAACAGCTGGATTTTTTTTCTTATTTCTTACCCCCTTCACACCACCCACCCACAACACCACCACACAACACACCCACACCACACACACCCACCCCACACACACACACACACCCCAAAAACACAACACACACACACAACAAATGGTTGGGGGTTGGCACACCCTACGGGGACATAGCAAAGGGGGAGCAAAAAACAAACTGATCAAAGAAAAAGATACGATAAAAAGGAAAACAGACAGAGAAAAGAGAGTTTTAGATGAAGAAGAGAGAGAGAGAGGAGAGAGAGAGATGAGAGAAGAAGGGGAGAGAGAAAGAGAGAAGAGGAGGGAAAAAAGAGAGAGAGAGAGGGGAAGGAGAGAATAAGGGGAGAGAAGCATGCTTAAATAAAAAATTTGGACTTTTTGCATTAAAATTTTACCATTCGATATGCTTGCCACATTTCTGTTCCCCCTTCTGACAAATTACAACTATGGAGTTTTTTTTTATGATTTTTTTCGATATCTGTGGACGCAAAGTTTTAAAGTATGGAAGAAAATGGGAAATTAGAAGGGAGCACAACTTTTTTTAAAAAAGTTTGGGACAAATTTTTCAATTGGGGGGGAACTATGAATCACTGTGGGACATGACAAGCATTTGTGGATTGCGTTTAGATTGGCTAAACTAATTGTTTGAAGGAATGCAGGAAAAAAACTATATTTTCACGATATTATTTTTGATATCCCCCTTTTCAAGTAATATAGCAAGAAATTTTAGCATTTTAAAAATGCCCACTTAACAGTTTTTTTTATCGTAGGTTTCTACTATAATTTTAATGCATACATTACACATTTTAACAGTGTGAAAAAAAATTTGTGAGATCGGAATTTTTTAAAGCATACCGAAAATGAAACCACAAGCGGAAAAAAGCCCCAAAAAAGTTACGTGTAAATTACAAGCCCCCGTTTAGTCCTCAGCTTCAGAGAGAGAGTGAATACAAAGGGAACCCGGGCTCGCTTTTTCAGTCATCTTCCGCATGCCGTCCCGTTCGAGGGGGCGGGGGCGAAAACGACCTGGGGCCCACGCTTCAGTGGGGAGCACCTGAAGCGGCACCACCCCCGCGATACCGCCTCCCCACCGAAACCCCGTCTATTCGGGAAAAAAGGCCGCTTCGTGGCTCAGGAAACCCCAGTTCCCCAAGGCTCAACATCCCGTCATTTTTTAGTTTTTTTATTATTTTTTTTTGTATATATTTTATTTTTTTTTTCTTTTTTCGTTTCGTTAATTTTTTTGGGGGACCGGGGCTTAGGTTGGGATAGAGACGGGAAGATTCACGGGACGCAGCACGGGGAATGTGGTTCCTACGTTAACGAAGGGAAGGGAGAAAAAACCCCTGGTGATGGTGTGGATAGCTATAATTGCATTCACAATGAAAAGTGGAAGTGGGGAGATTAATCAAAATGATGGAGGGTGAAAATATATAAAAATAATGGGAAAAGCTATATGGTCACAATTTAGAAATGTTACCAAGAGTAGCAGCAGCAGCACAGGGAATAGGATTTATGTCAATTGATAACAAAATTTGAATATTTTAAACAAAATAGGAGAAATCATTTTAGTTTAGAAGAGCAATAGTAATTGAAAATTTGATATAATATTTAAAATGAAATATACATGAAAAACGATAGGATAATGGGACCACAATGATAACACGAAAAAGATGGTGATGAGGCCTGTAAACGGGATTAACTTATTTCCCTTTTTTAATTTTTTCCCGACATTTTTTATAGTCAGCCGAGTTTTCCCCCCCACCTCCTTTAAAAGCTCGCCCCCCGCCCTTTGATCCGAAGGAAGGTTTGAGCCCTTTCGTAAAGGCCTATGCTACAACAAAAAAAAGGGGGGGG
>NW_023648567.1:5000-6764 GCF_015228065.2 Penaeus monodon | reverse complement strand
AAATTCTATTTCATAACTTTTCTATTAATCATCAAAATAACTAAAAAATCCCTACAGATTATACATATTAAATTGGGGTTTAAAAAATTACATTAAAAAACAATTGAAAAACGCATTAAATGTTTTTATGAAAACTTCTGCTCCCCAAGAAAAACAAAAAAATGAATGGTTTAATGCTATTCTAAAATGTTACAAAAATTTAACTATATGATGAAAACTGGTCTATATTTGGAAAAGGGTAGTTATGAAAAAAAAAAAGGTAGGATGATAAATGAAGTGACTGCTTGAACATCTCTGATTTTCAACATGAAGTTCTTTACACCAATCCCACCCCATGCCCATATCATGATAACCCGTTTGATTAAAAACAATTTATGGCTGGAAAATTATTTTCACCATAATTTGCTAGTAAGGCACCATTACTTTAAAACTAAATTCGTCATAAAAAAAAAACTCGTACAGGGAATTGATAGGCACACTTGAATTTAATTTGTTCCACGTGCTATCTTTTTCCTGTACGAGTTTTTTTATGGGGACGATTAGTTAAAAGTATGTGCTTACTAGCAAAAAATTATGGTAGAAAAAAATAATTTCAGCATAAATGGTTTAATTCAAAAACGGGTTATCATGATTATGGCATGGTGGGGATTGTGTAAAGAAAAAACTTCATGTGAAAATCAGAGATGTCAAGCAGTCACTTCATTTATCATCCTACCTATTTTTTTCATAATTACCCTTTCCAAATATAGGACCAGTTCATCATATAGTTAAAATTTTGTAACATTTAGAATAGCATTAAAACATTCCATTTTGTTTCTGGGGAGCAGAAGTTCATAAAAAACATTTAATTGCGTTCAAATTGTTTAATGTAATTTACCCGAAAGTATATGTAGAAAATCTGTAGGGATTTTAGTTATTTTGATGATTATAGGAAGTATGAATGGAGAATTAATAAAAAACCTCATGGACAAAAAGAGATGCGGGACTGATAATTTTCAAAACTTATTTTTCATCAGATGCACAAAAAAAAAAAATAAAACAGAAATACATTAGAATATTACATAGTCGAAAAAACCGGTTCAAATTACGTCTTACTGATTATTATTTCATGTTTTTTTTCTGCTTTTGTCCCACAGGTGAGCCCTGTTCATGCTATCAAAAATTATTGATGAATAATAATCAGTAGAACGTATTTGACCGGTTTCGGACTATGTATATTCTAATGTATTCTGTATTTTTGTGGCACTGATGAAAAAATAGTTGAAAAAATTATCAGTCGCATTTCTTTTTTGTCATGAGGTATTAATTCTCATTCATACTTTCCTATAATCATCAAAAAAAAAAAAAACTAAAAAATCCCTACAGATTTCTACATATACTTCGGGTAAAAATTACATTAAAACAATTGAAAAAAAACGCATTAAAATGTTTTATGAAAACTTTCTGCCCCCCAAGAAACAAAAAATGAATGTTTAATGCTATTCTAAATGTTTACAAAAATTTACTATTATGGATGAAACTGGTCTATATTTGGAAAAAGGGTAGTTATGAAAAAAAAAAAAAATAGGTAGGATGATAAATGAAAGTGGAACTGCTTGAACATCTCTGATTTCACATGAAAGTTTCTTTACCACAAAATCCCACCATGCCATATCATGATAAAACCCGTTTGATTAAAACATTTATGCTGAAAATTATTTCTACCATAATTTGCTAGTAAGCAACATTACTTTAACTAAATCGTCTAAAAAAAAACTCGTACAG
>NW_023648566.1:0-6765 GCF_015228065.2 Penaeus monodon | reverse complement strand
GGCACAGCGGAAGTAAAAAAAAAAAAAAAAAAAAAAAAAAAAAAAAAAACACGGCTTGTCACTTTGCCCGCCTCGGCCCGCCTAGTGGTAGTGGGATCAGCGTCGACGAACTATAAACGGGAGATTCCAAGGACTGAACATCTTACAAACTGCTACGGACTCTGACTCGATGTCTGTGATTATGGGAGTGCACTCGTGCAATTGCATAAGGCAGACACGCGAATCAGAAGACGAGCAGGATGGAGATGTTCTACGGAAAAAGGGAGAAAAAAATATAATAAACTCCTAAAAAAAAAAAAAAAAAAAAAAAAAAAAATCCTTCAATCACTGCTATCTATAGTTTACTTGCTTTTGTTTTGTTTTTGTTCCCTTTTTATCAATTACATTCTGATATTCACCTCCTATCTATTTAACCACCATTTTCGTTGACACTCCTTTGTTCTGTCTGCTATTTTTGTTTTTGTTTTTGTTCTGTTCTTGTTCTGTGTCTCTTATATTATGTTATTATTGTTATCACCATTTTTACCACAATTACTTGTCTATCTATGTAACATGCTCCCTTTTCGTTCCCACCCATTTGCAATAGTCAGACCAAGTTGTCAAGAATTCACTCCCCTCGATTGAAATATAATATACCACTTTATTCTTTTATCAAGCATCACTCAATCACCCCATCCCTCATATCTCACCCATCCCCCTCTGTCCCTATCTAGATTCATTTCTCCTTGATCACCCATTACTCCTCGTTTTATGTAACATATTTTTCATTCTGCCACTGGAGTCCCCCAGCCTCTTTTCTTTTCTTGTTCTTGTTCTGTTTTAGCAATTAAAAACAAAATACAAAATTAAAATAAATACAAAACAAAATACAAAAGTTTAAAATAATGAAATAAATAAAAAAATTAAGTTAATTAATTCCATTCATTTAATCATAAGTTAAACTTGTTTCTGTTCTCGTTCTGTTCTTAGCAATTAAAAAAAATAATAAAAAAAAAATAAAATATAAAACAAAATATAAAAACTCAAAAAGTAATAAAACCAATAAAAATCATTTGTTAGAATTAAGCCTAGTTTATATTTATTTATTGTTACCACAACTCACCACATCTTTCTCCTTATTAATCTAGTTTAAGACATAAATACAAAATCAATAAAAAAACATAAAACGTAAAAATAGAAAAAAAGTATATAAACCAAAATAAATAGATATATATAACGATATATATATATATATTTATTTATTACAAAAAAAAGAGGCATTTACTTCGATAACACAATAACGTAACCATAGCCACTTCTTCTCACCAATAGCAAATAAATAAAATCAACCACTCACCTCCCCTCCCTCGAAACTCCAGACATGAAAGAGAAATATGAATGCAATGTATCTACCATGCAAGGGGTTCTCGCCCCTACTTTCCCAAATCTCTAACTTCCTTAAATTTCACCACTTTATTCTCTCTCCCCCCCCCCCTTCGAATTCTTCACCTCTTTACTTCATTATTTATGCTTATGCTTATGCGCCAGAGCACATCTCCCTAGAAGTCCTGCCGCCGACAGGGAGAAATCTCTGCTCGACGCGGGCAAGGGAGGTAACCTCTGATTAGCGATCTCACTCGTACTTCAACCTGTAGCCTCACGGTTAGCCGAGGACACCACCGTTGCCATGGGCGAGAAGTCCGTGCACGGTGGCGTCCCGATGGCGCCGGACAGGCCACCTTTACCGCTCCCAACCTCCCTCGTTAGCCGAGTGGATCCGCAGCCCGGGCGCGAATGCAATGTATCTACCATGCAAGGGGTTCTCGCCCCCCTACTTTACCAATCTCTAACTTCCTTAAATTTCACCACTTTATCTTCTCTCCCCCCCCCCCTTCGAATTCTTCACCTCTTTACTTCATTATTTATGCTTATGCTTATGCGCCAGAGCACATCTCCCTAGAAGTCCTGCCGCCGACAGGGAGAAATCTCTGCTCGACGCGGGCAAGGGAGGTAGCCTCTGATTAGCGATCTCACTCGTACTTCAACCTGTAGCCTCACGGTTAGCCGAGGACACCACCGTTGCCATGGGCGAGAAGTCCGTGCACGGTGGCGTCCGATGGCGCCGGACAGGCCACCTTTACCGCTCCCAACCTCCTCGTTAGCCGAGTGGATCCGAAAGCCCGGGCGCGGGTGGCCTCCGCCGCCCCGTGAGTTAGCTCATGCGAAGCGAGTCACCTTTAAATTGCCAGGGCAGCAAACCCAAACCGATGGCGCGAGGCCCCCCTGCTGCCCTTTTACCTCCTTTCCTCGTCCTATCAGCTATGCCCCCCAAATTTTACCCGCAGTTGGGTTAAGCCCCGACTTTTTTCTCTCTTACTAAATATCTCTTTGATCCCCCCCCTTTATCCTTCCCCTCTCCCATCTTCTTTCCCCCCCGGCAACGGGTCTTTTCTCTTAACTTTACCTTACCTACCACGGCTAGTCAGTTTGCCCGCCTCGGCCCGCCTAGTGGTCGTGGGATCAGCGCTGACGAACTATAAACGGAGTGACGGTAAGAACTGAACATCTTACAAACTTGCTACGGACTCTGACTCGATTGCCTGTGATTATGTGACTGCACTCATGTAATTGCATAAGGCAGACACGCGAGTCAGAGGACGAGCAAGATGGAGATGTTCTACGGAAAAAGGGAGAAAAAAAATAATATACTCCTGAAAAAAAAAAAAAAAAAAAAAAAGCCTTATTATTATATTGTGTTCTATGTTCTATGTTTATGTTATGTTCCTGTTATGTCCCCACCACGTTCTGTTTCGTTGTTCCTGTTATGTTCCTTTTTCTTTTTTGCCAATTTACTTACCATTCGTTCGTTCGTTCGTTTTTTTTTTTTTTTTTTTTTTTTTTTTTTATGACATAACTGCTCCTGACTCTGCTTGCCTCGCCACTTATCTACTAATGATTATCTATCATCTCAATTATTCTGTTATTCTCTGCAATTTATGCTCTCCTCTGGTCCCCTCCCTCTTGAAAGTCAGACCCAGTTGTCATAGCATTCAATCCCCCCACAAATGATTATCTTAGCACTTGATCCGGTTCTCCAAGCAGATATCCTTAACAGTGTTTTCTCATCACTCACATCATCTCATCCTACATCTCATCTCACCCGCTTTCCTCCTGTCCCTGTCTAGCTTTACTTCCCCTCCATCACCCATTATCCCACGTTTTTGTACTACTCTATATCTCTCGACCAGCCCTGGAACTCCCAACTTCTTTCTTCTTTTTTTTTGTATTAGACTTTCTTGTTAAAAAAAAAAAAAAAATTGTCATGTAGCCATTAACCTTATTTAACCTATCCTAACCTAATCACTAATTGTTAATTGTTTTTCGATAAAAAAAAAAAAAAAAAAAAAAAAAAAATTCACTTAACCCTTTCTCTTTGTTCCACTAACCTAGTTACTATGAAATATATAAAAAACATAAAAAAAACATAAAATGTAAATAAACTAAAAATATTTAAACAAATAAATATATATATGATTATATATATATTTATTATAAAAAAGAAAGAGAAGTGTTTACTTTAGTATATTAACTCATTTACTAATATTTGCCAGCACAGCAGCAAAATAAAAAATATAAAATATAAAACCAAACCAATTATTCCCCCCCCTCGATGCCCCAGACATAAACCAGAGATATAGAAACAAAACCACGCAAAGGGTTTCGCCCCCCTGCTTTTTATAACCTCTAACTTCTTTACAATTTCACCACTTTACCTTCTTCCCCCCCCCCCTTGGATTTCTTCACCTCTTTACTTCGTTTGTTCGTTCGAGATCAGCACCCACGAGCACCTAGTCAATGCCAAGAGAGTAACCATAATAGCAAAACAGAACCTCAAAGTGTCTTTGAGCCACCCTGGGTACCGGGACCTCAATCGCGCCGCGAATCTTTTCTGCTATTCGGACCTCTCCACTAACGTAAAGGATCTGTAAATCATCTCTGTCTTCAAAAGATTTTTTGCTTTGCCACTGCCTTCAGCGGTTTTTTCTTGTTGACTACTGACGGTGACAGGGAACATTACACCTCTCCCCAGACCCGCAGCTCTCTCATCACCAGGGAAACCTGTATAGGGAGGCCCAGCAGTCTGGGGTGACTTTAGGTGTGTTTTTATCTCCTACAAACTTCTTCCCTTTTTTGTGGCCACCTGGACCTACAAAAAATCCCCCCGGGACTTTTGTATTCGTCTGGGTGGTGCGCTCTCACCACTGTCCCTTTATAGCAAGGTTGGCAGCAAGGGAGTCGCCCAACACATAAACCCCGATCCTCTAGTGTGCTGGAGAACCCCACCAGACTGTCACTAAGGGGTCCGATTTCCAGGACCTCTATTTCTTTTTTCCCTAACTCTCTCATCTCTCTTCAAATCACCTTCCCCCTCATCTCACCTCGCCCACTCATGTTAAATGATTAAGGTCAAAGTAATTTCTCAAGGCGGCCCCGGCCCTAACCGGCGGGACGCCCTTGCCAAGGCTCTCTTGAGGCCAATGTCAGAGTACTCCGGTACTACCAAATCCATGAAGGATATTTTGCTCTTATCGATGACGACGACCATGCCCAAAGAATTTTCTCCTCACAACAGTTGAAATGCAAAAGAACCTGGGGTTCACTCCTGTGCTCCCCCCGAATGAAGGCCAGCTCACGCTGGTCTTCAAAAGACTAGACAGACACGTGGTTAACGAACCTGAGTCAGCCTTTGCCGACGAGATCATGGCAGCTGCTCCCGACTCCCATGTCGAAACGTGTTTGTCTTGAAAAGCTCTATCTCCTGAAGTCCGCTTCTCAGAGCACCAGGCTGCCAAGAACATAAAGGAAAACGGTATCACCTCTTAACCTCTTTGTCCCCCCTTTGGCAAATTGAATTTGAGCGCTTCACGCCACTCAGGCAGTGTAGGAACTGCTATGGCTATGGACACATCAAAAGCCAATGCAAGGGGACAAAAGCACCAGGTGCTCTGAATGCGGCTCCTCCACACACTCATACAGGGACTGCAGAAGTAATGTGAAAAAATGCCTCAATTGCGGCGGTGACCACCGCACCTTCGCCCAAAAGTTGCCCCGTAAGAAAAGAGGCTATGAAGCCTCACAGCAAAAAGAAAAAGAAAAGGAGAAAGAGAAAGAAGCTAGGCCTCTTAGGTAGTGGCGCAAAAGGCAGCGCAGGAGACAGTCCTGCTACCACCAAAGCATGGAAAACCCCCAATCAACCAAGTCCGGCAGGACATTAAGACCAAGACAACCAACATAGAACCTGCCATCCACTTAGCCCCTTTCCCAAAAGATCTCTCCAAAGAAATCATGATTGTTCTCCTGCATGCTCACATGCAGAACCTCATTGCCCCTGAAAAGGGCTTTAGGCACCATGCCAAGGATGCCTAGCAAGAAAAAAACCTTCCTGAGCTTGATCTGGGGGAGGGGCCCACTCCTGGGGCATCCTAAAGGTGATCCAGCCCCGCTAAATTCCAGACAATACCCCTTAGCCTCAGGGGGTCATCACATGATGTTGCCCTGGAGAAGCAACTAATGAAGATCCCCCAGATCTCCAACCCCCCAGTGACAACTCCTAAGCCTGACGCCTCAGTTTGGCCAAAGGAACCAAAGCAGCCCCTAGCGACCCTCCCATGGGGGTCCGCCAGACCTTCCCGGACCCATCACCACAACCCCCCAGGGAAGTTTCCCCCATACCTCCCCGGGCCACCACCCCCATCCCGGTGCAAAAAACGTCCCAGAAATATCACAGAGACGAGGATGGTTGGGACCGCCTCATGGACGGCACTGCAGTTGACCCCACGTTCTATGGCATACAACTGTTCGCAGAAAACCCTCAGAAATATACATACTCTGGAAGAGAGGAAATTGGGCAAGAAATCAGAAAGAACCGCATCAAGTGGCTCATGACCAAAGCAGAGCAAGCAAATATGGTTATAGCTCAAAAATACATGTACACCTTTGGAAGGTAACATAACATTGACAACACCATGATCGAATACTACAGAAACATTCACAAAAAACCCCAAAGGACACCTCATCAACAACCCACATAAAAAAGACAACACAACATGGCACTTTCCACACTACATCACGCCTCACATCATAACAACACAACGTCTTACACTGGAAAACACGGAAACACGAACTCTGCAACACCTACGAAAACACGACCCACATATCATCCTCATAAACACCATGGGCTCAAGAACACTAACCCACTTAAGATTTACACATACACAATCTACTCTTCCAACAAGTCACAAGAACAAAACCGATGGCGTAGCTATAGCAATCAAAAACAACATCCAACACAAAATCATCAACAACTTCCATTCAGACCCCCTTGACAGTCGAAATAAACACACCACAAGGACCCATCATACTGGCAACACTATACCTACCCCCCCGTAGACCATACATACCAAACCCGACATCCTGCAGCTCCTTAGACATAACAAACCAATATACATCCTGGGAGACTTTAACGCAAACCCCCCACTATTTTGGGTACAACCACACAAACAACATAGGCAGAGGCCTGGCCTCATACATACAACAGGACAGACTGAAACACCTCGGTCCACACACACCAACTTACATTACCCCCAACACAGCAACCACACCCGACATAGTCCTTGCAAACCACCTAGACACTACACCACCATATAACAAAAGACGTATCACATCCCATCCCTACCAAAACCAAAAATCAGAAAACCCCAATCAAAAATCAAATCCAAACAGCTT
>NW_023648565.1:0-6765 GCF_015228065.2 Penaeus monodon | reverse complement strand
CAATCTAACCTTTTCTTCTAATTATCATATCCATTATAAAATTATGTCAGTTCTAGAACATAATCTTACCCGCATTTTTTTTGTAATCTCATGTATCATTATCTTTTCTCTTTCCTGCTACCCCTTCTCCTTTCTCTACTCTTTAACTCCGTCTCTCACTTTTTCCCTATCTCTAAACATCCTTCAATTTCATTCTTCTCTGGCTTTAAATCTCTCTCTCACTCTTTACTCTGTCTCCCCCTTTCTATCTCTCTTTAATTCTCTCTCTCCTCATCCTCTCCCTCTCTCTTTCTCTCTACTCTACTCTCACTCTCCACTCGCACTTTCACCTTACTTATCTCATTCTCTCCCTCTCTTCAGTCACTCTCCTTCTCTCTCCCTTCCTTCCACTTTTCTCTCTCTTCTTTCTCTTTCTCTCTCTCTCATCTATCTACTCCCTCTTCTCTCTTCTCCCCTCCTCTCTTTCTCTTCTTGCTCTCCTCTCTTTTCTATCTCCCCTTCTCTCCCTCCCTCTCTCCTCTTTCTTTCTCTTTCTCTCTCCTCTCTCTCGTACTCTTCACTCTATCTACCACTCCTTCCTCGTCTCTCCTCTCTCTCTCACTCCTTCGCTCTCTCCTCTCACTCCTCACTCTACTCTCTCCCTCTATCTACTTCTTCTTTTCTCTCTCTCTCTCTCTCTCTCATCACTACTCCTCTACTCTCTCACTCTCTATCCTCTCACTCTTATCTCCTCTTCTCTATCTATCTATCTTATCTATCTATCTATCTTTTCTCTCTTTATTTCTCTCCTTTCCTCTCTCTTTCTCAATCTCTCTCTCTCTCATTCTCTCCCAATATATATGTATATATATATATATATTTATATATATACATATAATATATATATATATATATATATATATATATATATATATATACGCGTCCTTCGCCAACGCTACTGCACGCCCGGGCAAGTAAACGCGCACGCGGCGGCGGCGGAGGCGGCGGACCCGGCGATGGTTTTGCAGCGGTCGTAGTTTTGTGGCAGTAGGACGGTGGAAAGTAAACAAGCAAAAGGAGGCGTCGCCTACTTTGCATGAACATTCAGTGAGGTTTTAAGAATATACTACAAACGTATCTGTCATTATATGACCTGAAATTTCTCAAATTTCCTTTTGTTACAATGCAGATATTCCATAAATTATACCAATATACCTTGCTTGCACACAATTTAAGTATTATATATAATATAATATATAATATTTTTATATACAAAAAAGAACTGAGCCTGTCTGAAAATTACATTTACCCCTAAATCTCGTTCTGTAACCATACAACAGATAAACCACCTATGTCATCACATGCCTCCTTCGTCGGTCATATATTTAGAGTATGATAATAGTCCCAGTAACAATAGCAGCATAGTTCCGTGCAAAAAAAAGTACAATTCGAGTTCATTGATACGTTCTCTCTCCCGCTGCAAAACTGTCGCCACCTCCGACGCAAAACCATCGCTGTCTCCGCTGCAAAACCACTGACGCCTCTGTCGCAAAACCACCGCCGGGTCCGCCGCCTCCGCCGCGTGCGCGTTTACTTGCCCGGGCGTGCAGTAGCGTTGGCGAAGGACGCGTGCGGAAGTAGGCGGGTTACAATTTCCCCTGTCTAACTGCGGTCAGTTTTACATTAACATATCATACTCTGAATAGGTTAACCGACGTAGGGGGGGGGGGGGGTAGCGATGACATAGGTAGTTTAGCTGTTGAAAGATTACAATACAAGATTTGGTAAATAATAATGTCTCAGGCAAATAAGTTGATACCTTTAGGCATTTATATATAAAAGGGTTATATCGTGTTTATGAAAAAACATCGATGTCGAAGCAAATACCCATGGTCAAAAATCCCTGCTTTAGGCTAATTTGTCTGTGGCTTTGTCCAATACACGAACAATTATAAAAACTTTATAACATGAGGAGCAAAACAAGTTTTCCGAAAGGAACCTAATATTTTTAAACAAAATATAATTTTATACTGTTATACTTTTAAAGCACAATATTTATGTTTTGATTTTCATGTAATATTTATTATTTATTTATGTTTACATGTAAGAGATTTTATTTCCTGATAGATCTTTAGATATTTCAGTAATTTAACATTTTAGCCCAACATGGCAATCGCCGATAATGGTCTTTGGCGTAGACGCGGCAGATAATTTTAATTAATCAATGAAAATATTTCTGAGACAAAGCATGTTAACAGTTTTAGGTATTTTATTTATTTCCACCTTATATAGCAAGGTAATATGGTAATTTTATACAAAAATAGTATATAAATATATTGATACTATAGGTAAGCTATTGTCATTAGAGAATAATTTGATAAATATAAGCATGTAATGACTCAGATGCGGTCGTTAGTATTTATAAGCTTCTATCAGAATCTGAATGCTCCTTCCGAGCCAGGTACTATAGACAATTTCGAGGAGGGGGAGTAAATTGCTGAAAAGCTAGTCCACCTTCTGTGTTGATTCGTCTTTTTCTGATATCATCATAAAACGGAGGATGTATTGTTATGCGACCTCTTATGGAAGGATACGCTCGTCTGTATATAGTTATACATATGGGCCTTAAGGGAAAACTAAATATATTTCCTAAGTTGCATTGTAGATTGTAAAACATCGCGAAATGAGGCAGGACCATTTTAGGAAAAATACTGCATTGTCCCTTGAGGTTAATTAGCAAAATATAACTGAGTCAACACGTGGGACAGGTGGTGACGCTAGTTGGTAGATAATCAGGTGTTCAGGCGTAAATATGAAGGGGAAACCCACCTTTGCCCTGGCGCAGATACCCTGAAAACCCTATTAATGCTCTCTAAATGGAATAAAACCAGCGTCTTTTCAATCCATTATGTAATTAACCTGTTAGTTTTATAAGTATGAAACATGCAAACACATGAAATATTGGTTATCGCATTTACATTTATACAGAAAATTTAAGCCTTTTATTTGTGTTATCGTCTCTTATGACGTGTGGTTGTGTAAGCTTGAGAGTCATAATAAAGTACAAAAAGAATTTCATGATCCTTTTCAATGAACTATATTTTTATTATGAAGATGTCTTTGGGATGTAAGAACGACTAGTATAACATATTGAAAGATGAGAGGAGGTCGCAAGCTTATCAATCGTTAGGGTCCTCTCCCTTCGAGGGTTATTTGTTATTGATTATGACAGTTTCATTCATTAGGAGAGGTGGTCACTCGTCTGTAACATGGTCAATTATCGATCTAGGTACAAGTTCAAACACGATGAATATTGCGGGGGGAGGGGTGGGAGGGGAGGGGGGGATGATGATGGAGGTGGGGTCATCAGTGACACCTGGCATCGGGCTATCATATTGATCGTGTCATGCTCATTAGCTATAGGTGTGATCACTCACCTGTAACACTTCAGTGAAGGGCTGTATTATCTCCTTAAGCAGGACTTGTGACTGTTTGTTTGCTTCTTCTTTTTCTTACTGTTATTGCCCTGGTGTAGATACCTTGAAAACCCTATTAATGCTCTCTAAATAGAATAAAACCAGCGTCATTTCAATCTATTAGGTAATTAACCTTTTAGTTTTATAAGTATGAAAGGTGCAAAGTATGAAATATTGGTTATCGCATTTACATTTACACAGAAACTTTAAGCCTGTTATTTGTGTTATCGCCTCTTAGGACGTGTGTTTGTGTAAGCTTGAGAGTCATAATAAAAGCTTATTGAGTGCACAAAGGCATATGGGGGAGGGGGGAGTTGGGAGTGATGATGGAGGTGGGGTCATCAGCGACAACTGACATCGGGCTATCATATTGATCGTGTCACGCTCATTAGCTATAGGTGTGATCACTCACCTGTAACACTTCAGTGCAGAGCTGTATTATCTCCTTAAGCAGGACTTGTGACTGGTGATTTGTTTGTTTGCTTCTTTTTCTTACTATTATTGGTTTGTAATGGGGTATGGAGGAATGTGTGACAGGGGCGGTAGGAAGGGAAGGAAGGATCACCTGTTGTCGGGTCAACACCTTGAATTTGGTCATTACCTGGCCTGAGTTCTATCCGTCCTGCGGTTGGGTTCTTTCCCTTGCGCGGTTATTTGTTATTGGTTATGAGGGGTGATCACTCGCCTGTAACACGGTCATTTGTCGAGTCAGTTACAAGGTCAAACAATAGTTATACATATGGGTCTTAAGGGAAAACTAAATATATTTCCTAAGTTGCATTGTAGATTGTAAAACATCGAGAAATGCGGCAGGAACATTTTAGGAAATATACCGCATTGTCCCTTGAGGTTAATTAGCAAAACATAACTGAGTCAACACGTAGGACAGGTGGTGACGCTAGTTGGTAGATAATTAGGTGTTCAGGCGTAAATATGAGGGGGAAACCCGTCTTTGACCTGGTGTAGATACCTTGAAAACACTATTCAGGCTCTCTAAATAGAATCAGACCAGCGTCTTTTCAGTCTATTAGGTAATTAACCTGTTAGTTTTATAAGTATGAAAGGTGCAAAGTATGAAATATTGGTTATCGCATTTACATTTACACAGAAACTTTAAGCCTGTTATTTGTGTTATCGCCTCTTAGGACGTGTGTTTGTGTAAGCTTGAGTCATGATAAAAGCTTATTGAGTGCACAAAGGCATATGGGGGAGGGGGGAGTTGGGAGTGATGATGGAGGTGGGGTCGTCAGCGACAACTGACATCGGGCTATCATATTGATCGTGTCACGCTCATTAGCTATAGGTGTGATCACTCACCTGTAACACTTCAGTGCAGAGCTGTATTATCTCCTTAAGCAGGACTTGTGACTGATGATTTGTTTGTTTGCTTCTTTTTCTTAATATTATTGGTTTGTAATGGGGTATGGAGGAATGTGTGACAGGGGCGGTAGGAAGGGAAGGAAGGATCACCTGTTCTTGGGTCAACACCTTGAATTTGGTCATTACCTGGCCTGAGTTCTAACCGTCCTGCGGTTGGGTTCTTTCCCTTGTGCGGTTATTTGTTATTGGTTATGAGGGGTGATCACTCGTCTGTAACACGGTCATTTATCAAGTCAGTTACAAGTTCAAACAATAGTTATACATATGGGCAAGTAGTGACGCCAGTTGGTAGATAATTAGGTGTTCAGGCGTAAATACGAGGGGGAAACCCGTCTTTGACCTGGTGTAGATACCTTGAAAACCCTATTAATGCTCTCTAAATAGAATAAAACCAGCATAATTTCAATCTATTAGGTAATTAACCTTTTAGTTTTATAAGTATGAAACATGCAAAGGTATGAAATATTGGTTATCGCATTTACATTTACACAGAAAATTTAAGCCTGTTATTTGTGTTATCGCCTCTTAGGGCGTATGTTTGTGTAAGCTTGAGAGTCATAATAAAGTACAAGAATTTCATGATCCTTTTCAACAAACTATATTTTTATTATGAAGATGTCTTTGGGATGTACGAACGGCTAGTATAACACGTTAAAATATGAGAGGAGGTCGCAGGCTTATCAGTCGTTCTGCGAAATTAAGTAATTTCTTTTGAATTATTCTTATTAGGTCTGCACCTTTGTTATATTATGCATTTGTAAAAAAATAAAGATACTGATTATAATTGCGATTATTTCATCATTACCTCTGAGCAAGAAGAGGTGGTTGTTTAGGTGTTCAGGCGTAAATACGAGGGGGAAACCCGTCTTTGACCTGGTGTAGATACCTTAAAACCCTATTAATGCTCTGTAAATAGAATAAAACCAGCGACTTTTCAATCTATTAAGTAATTAACCTTTTAGTGTTATAAGCATGAAAGGTGCAAACATATGAAATAGTGGTAATCGCATTTACATTTACAGAGAAAATTTAAGCCTGTTATTTGTGTTATCGCCTCTTAGGACGTGTGTTTGTGTAAGCTTGAGAGTCATAATAAAGTACAAGAATTTCATGATCATTTTCAATAAACTATATTTTTATTATGAAGATGTCTCTGGGATGTAAGAACGGCTAGTATAACATGTTAAAAGATGAGGCCCCTACCGCTCCCACCCGCCTACCTCCCGTCCGGCCAACAATATCAATAGTTGCCAGCATGGAAATATTGCCGCTAATGGTATTTAAAGCCCTGTTTAGTCGTTTGGTGAGTGAACAGTGAGTGACAATACGCCAGGAAGAAAAGAAGATATTCAATGGAGAAACCCACCTACACTACAAATAATAAATCATCGCCACCTGGAGATATCACCGCAATGAAGAAACGGGTTAAGTTCCGTAATCCGCTGGTGACAGACTGTCATTTAAGAGGAGGATACGATCGAGACAAAAGAATTATCTTCCAGACAGCTCTAACTTATCGCTACATAGATGGTCCTGACACGTGCCCTATCAAACATCCAAGAGCTGCCACCGGTGAAGATGATCTATCCAATATATTCTCATCATTCACCAATAGTGAGAAATCGTTAGCAAACAGAATAGAACCAGTGATATATTCTCTTAGCAAAAACAGAATATGCTTTGGAGAGGAGAGGAGGGGTGGTGTTGACATTAGAGACAATTGTGCAAGCACGAGTTCTTCTCCTTCCACATCGCTTAAACCATATACGGGATTGACGCAAAATATGTGTGATGGAAATAGAAAAATAAAAGTTTATTGTACAGTTTTAAACCTTTATTAATGTTTCTTATCCGTAGGGAAATCATTATGATATCATTGTTGGTCTTACGACCTGTTGTGTAACCGACTGATGGGGGGGAGGGGGGAAGG
>NW_023648564.1:0-2500 GCF_015228065.2 Penaeus monodon | reverse complement strand
AATCTATATTTATACACACCACACACAGGACAACACACACACACAACACACAGACACACACCACACACAGCCAAACACAAATATATATGGAATTATATACGTATATATATGTGTGTATATATTTATATATAAGTGTGTGTGTATGTGGTTTCCGGTGTGTGTGTGTGTGTGGGTGTGTGTGTGGGGTGATGGGTGTTAGTGTGTGTGTGTGTGATGTGGTGTGTGTGTATGTCTGTGTTTGTGTGTTGTTGTTTGTGTGTGTAATGATTGTTTATATATACATTATATATATAACATATATATAAGTATAATAGCCAATAATATATATAATATATATATATATATATATATATATATATACATATACATACATAAATAATCCACATACAAACACACACAAACACACAAAACACACACACACACACACAACGACACACACACACACGCATACACACGACACGCGCAAAAACATACCGCCACTCCACACCACACACAACACACAACACACACACACACACACACACCACACACAACAACACACACACCCCACACCACACACACACGCACGCATGCACCCCCGTCCCCCCCCCCGCACCAAACAGACCACTACAAACACACACACACACACACACCACACACACACACAACACACACACATACACACAAACACACACAACACACACAACATATACTATATATATATATAATATATATATATATATATATAATATTACAATATATAAATATATATACATATGTATATATATATATATATATCTAATATATATATATTATATATATATACATATTATATATATATATGATGTGTATGTGTGTGTGTATGTGTGTGTGTGTGTGTGTGTGTGTGTGTGTGTGGGGTGCATGTGTGTGTGTTTTTGTGTGTAGGTGTGTCTGTGCGTCTACACACCACACCACACATCACACACACACATATATATATATATATAGATATATATACAGATAGCTATATATATATAGATATATATATATATATGTATATATATTTACATATATACGTAAAGAAATAATATATAATATAGATATATTTATATATATATATAATATATATTATATATATATGTATATATATATATATATCAATATAGATATATATATGTGTGTGTGTGTGTGTGTGTGGTGGTGTGTCTGTATGTTTTGTGTGTGTGTCGTGTGAGTGTGGGTGGGTGTGTTTGTGTGTGTGTGTGTGTGTCGTGGTGTGCTGTGTGTGTTTGTGTGGTGTGGTGTGTGTTTGTGTGGGTGCTTGTGTGGTGTGGTGTGTGCGTGTGTGTGTGTATATATACAAGATGTATATATAGATATATATATATATATATTAGATAATATATAGTTTACATATAATACAGTCATATACATAAATAAATTATGATATATATATATATATAAGATACTATATAATATATTACACCCCATACAGATACATAAATAAAACTAAATATATGTATATATATATTATTAATATATATATATATATATATCTATAATCTACAATATATATACATACATATAAATAAATAAATAAAACATGTAATTATATTATAATATATATATATATATTATATATCAATATATATATATACTATATATATATATATATAGATAAATTATATATAAATATCTATACTAATATATATTATAATAGATATGTATAATAATATATATATACAAGTATGTATACATACATACACACACAAACAAACACTAACGCATAAACGCACACACACATATCTATTTTTTCTATCTCTCTATCTATCTATATATGAAATGTATATAGTATGTATATTATGCATGTATATATGTATATATGTATATATATTTTATATATGTATATATATAACTATGTATAGTTATGTATATATATATATATATATATATATATTATATATATATATATATATATATATATATAATATATATATATATATATGTATGTTATATATATATATATTGTAAGTTTTTATATTTCATTTTTAAAATATACTTATATTCTACATATTCATCTATATATCATATATATATAAAAATAATATATATATATTATATAATATATATATATATATATAAAATATAATATATACATATAATATATTTACATATATATAGATACAAACACACACATATACACACACACACACACACACACACAACACACACACACACACACACACACACATATATATATACATAATATATATATATATATATAAAATATAATATTTATATATTTTATATTATATATATATTATATATATATATATATATATATATATATATTTTTAAATAAAACATATGCATAATACATATATACATATATACATATATGTTCACATATATATATATTAAATAAAATATTTTAATATATATAATATAAATATACATATATAGACATTACATATTTAAATATAGTATATATATATAATTTATATAAAATATATAAAAATATTATTATAAAATTTTAATA
>NW_023648563.1:0-6765 GCF_015228065.2 Penaeus monodon | reverse complement strand
ATCCCAATACACACGTCAAGGCAGTTAGAAGTGACGATGACCAAAACTACATGGAAGTCCTTTCGCGGCTAAGCAAGGCATGTGGCTCAAACCGGAATTTTTGGGCGATCTGTCAATTTGGGTAAACAGTAATGAAAGAATCTCTCAAAAGCTAATAGATCAGTAAGAAGATGGGAAGGTTGCGGAGGAAACCTGTCCGGGTTAGACAAGGGTTGAATAACGATAGTTTGTTATTAAGTATAACAAATTTGGTTTTCCTTTTTACAATTACTACCGTGTTGACCAAGAAAACGACAGTGAAAATATTGATTATTAAAACCCCGCAAAAAAGATATAATAATAGATAAGAGAGAAAATATATAAAAAGAAAGATAATAATATAGAGGGAAGATAGAGGATAGACAATATAGAAAGAGATACGATAAAGAGAAGATAAATGATAAAAAGAGAGGGGGAATAAAATAGGAGAGAAGAAGAAAGGAGAATAGAGAATAAAGAACAGAGAAGGTAGAGACATGAATAGATAATATAGAGAATATTATAGAGATATAATAACTTGATACAGAGTGATAAAATATATAAGAATAAAAATAAAATATATAAAATATAATAGCTTTATATATAGTTACACTAAAAGAATATATATAAATATATATATATATATATATAAATATCTTTATTAATATATGTATATACACACACACACAAATATATAAATATAGAGGAAATAATAAGGAGAAAATAGGGGGTGTGTTGTAGAAAGTAAACAAAGAATATAATAAAGAAGAAAAAATAACATATAAAAAGTAAAATAAGAAGATAGATATATGGATATACAATAATAAGATATAGATAGAAATATATATATAAATATGATATACAATATAGACATAATAATAAGAGATATAGAGATAATATATAGATGGAATACAATATAATAAAAATAAATATATAAATATAGTTTTAAAGGGGATATATAGAAATAAGGATATATATATATATATTAATATAATATATATATATAAATATAATATATTATATATAATCTTTATATATAGGAATATACAATTAGTAGGTATAATATCATATAATATATATATAATATATATAATATATAAAAGATATATATATAATATATATATATAGATATATATATATAAATAATAAGATAATATATATAATAGTATATAAAATATATAAGATATACATATATATATAAAGATATATATATATATATATATATATTATAATATAAATATAATGTATATAACATATATATATAAAATATATATATATATACATATATGTATTATACATATATATATATAAAGATATATATATATTATATATATATATATATATTTTTTTTTTTTTTTTTTTTTTTTTTTTTTTTTGCTATTGTTGTCAACTACATGTTATGGTATTTTGCGCGAGAGGGGGTTCAATATGGTAAGAATTATTATTCCAATAACATATAAACGAACGATTATAGAAAATAAACCCAATAAAATATAAAATCATCGATTCTAAATAAAACTTCAGTATTCACTGTAGTCCGACTACAGTTTCCCCTCAGTTAATGTTCAAAAATGATTATAATATACATCAATACATTTGGGGGCATTATGGTAAGGAAATCACGTATGGTATATTATTCATTTCAATGAACAACTTATTATAAATTTAAACTTCTAAGAAATTTAATCAAGAGTTCCTGACTTAACGTTTTTCCCCGTAACAATCCAATTTTACAAGGAAGGGTCCTATAACGATTATATATAACATTATGGGATTTGTCAGTATTTCGTCTGTTCATATGTAGTAATCCATTTATTGATAATGGCAAATTCTTAATGTTCCCAACGCATTCCTGAATATCTTTACCTGAATCGCAAGGGTTACTTTCATCAGAATGCAAGATGAATTTAGACACAGAAAAAAATCCTAATAGTGTCCTTAAAGGTACATCACAAGACAAACAAGGGATATTTGACTCGGAGCCATAACATAAAACAAACTGATTGCATCTGTCGGATAGTGATTAACTATATCAAAACAAATAAAACCAAATTGGTAATCGAGTTGAAAAAGTGTGTACGAGATAATTTTCCTGTCTGCCTGATAATCATTTAAAAAAAAATACTTATTGCACGTAGAAACTGATACTGGTCTGTAGTAAGAATGTTGTTTTGGCAACCTATTTCTACCCGGAGTTGCATTTGGACTTGCAACGGCGGGCCACATCTGCCACAATATCATGAGATAAGGATCTCATGATGCCAGCCTGGAGTGGGGAAATAGAAAAGTCTATCCTCCATATTTGAGAAGACACCTGAAGAAAATGGGATACGTTTAAATATACAAAACATCCTTTTATTTCAATTATTTCAAAGCCTTTTGAATAAAAAAAATATTGTTGTTCCCTTTTTTTGCGTATCACGACAATCTTTTATAAAAGAATCTTAACATTAAAATGCTATAAATCAGTGGGGAAGATGGTTCTTTAAATTAACTTTTCATATTTGTAGGCTGCAACTTGTTTTAACGAATTTCACACACACACACCACACACCCACACACACACACACACACACACACACAGTGAAATAACAATGAACTTATAGGAATGCATATTTTAAAATGTTAGATTGAAAAGGTCATCAAAACTCTGAAGAATGGAAATGTTTTGGTCGTGATAACATCTCTAAAGAATTGATTTAAGTATATTTTTTTAACTGCCAAAAAAGGGAGCTCTATGAACCGCAACAGCTATAGATTAATATTCTAATAAGCCACTTTGCAAAAATTATATAGCATGTAATAATGACAGGAATTAAGAAGAAAATCAAGATGAACTTGGATGGGAAAAAGTTTGGTTTTAAGAAGAGGCAAAAGGTACTAAAAAATGCTATTTTGTCATACGAATGGTAAAAAGAAAGATACAATGAAAATGTAGCTAAAATTCAATTAAGCTCTACAGTTTCCGGTAACAAGCCGCACGGTGAAGAAAACAGAGGATAAATTTAGTATTGATAAATATTTTGAAGTGTTAGAAGGAATAGTCCTCCCATCAGTACGCTGTTATGCCTAGGCTATTCCCAGAAACAATCATATTCGTACAGGCTCACTGCCCAATACACATGTCAAGGGCAGTTATGAAGTGGTACGATGACCAAAACTACATGGAAGTCCTTTCGCGGCTAAGCAAGGCATGTGGCTCAAACCCGGAATGTTTGGGCGAATACTGTCAATTTTGGGTAAACAGCTAATGAAAGAATCTCTCAAAAGCTAATAGATCAAGTAAAGAAGGAATGGGAAGTGTTGCGGAGGAAACCTGGGATTAGACAAGGGTTTGAATAACGATAGATTGTTTTTATTAAGTATAACTAATTGGTTTTTCCTTTTTTACAGTTACTACCGTTGTTTGACCAAGAAAACGATAGTGAAAATATCGATTCATTGAAAAAACCGCAAAAAAAGATATATATATATATATATATATATATATATAATATATAAAATATATATATATATATATATATATATATATATGTATATACATATATATATTATATATATATATATATGTATATATATATATATATATATATATGTATATATATATATATATATATATATATATATATATATATATATATATATGTATATACATATATATATATATATGTATATATATATATGTATATACATATATATATATATATATATATATATATATATATATATATATTATATATATATCTTTTTTGCGGTGTTTCAATGAATCGATATTTTCACTATCGTTTTCTTGGTCAAAAAAACGGTAGTAACTGTAAAAAAGGAAAAAACCAATTAGTTATACTTAATAAAAACAATCTATCCTTATTCAAACCCTTGTCTAATCCCCGGGACAGGTTTCCTCCGCAACACTTCCCATTCCTTCTTAACTTGATCTATTAGCTTTTGAGAGATTCTTTCATTAGCTGTTTACCCAAAATTGACAGTATTCGCCCAAACATTCCGGGTTTGAGCCACATGCCTTGCTTAGCCGCGAAAGGACTTCCATGTAGTTTTGGTCATCGTACCACTCATAACTGCCCTTGACATGTGTATTGGGCAGTGAGCCTGTACGAATATGATTGTTTCTGGGAATAGCCTAGCATAACAGCGTACTGATGGAGGACTATTCCTTCTAACACTTCAAAATATTTACCAAAACTAAATTTATCCTCTGTTTTCTCCACCGTGCGGCTTGTTACCGGAAACTGTAGAGTTTAAATTGAATTTTAGCTACTTTTTCATTGTATCTTTCTGTTACCATTCGTATGACAAAATAGCATTTCTAGTACCTTGCCTCTTCTTAAAACCAAAAACTGTTCCCATCCAAGTTCATTTTGATTTCTTCTTAATTCCTGTCATTATTACATGCTATAAAATTTTTTGCAAAGTGGCTTATTAGAATAATTAATCTATAGCTGTTGCGGTTCAATAGAGCTCCCTTTTTTTTGGCAGTTATAAAAATATTAACTTCAATCAATTCTTTAGAGATGTTATCACGACCAGAAACATTTCCATTCTTCAGAGTTTTGATGACCTTTTCAATCTAACATTTTAAAATATGCATTCCTATAAGTTCATGTTATTTCACTGTGTGTGTGTGTGGTGTGGGGTGTGTTTTGTGTGTGTGTGTGTTGTGTTAATTCGTTAAAACAATTTGCAGCCTACGAATATGAAAAGTTATTTAAAGAAACCATTTTCCCACTGAATTTATAGCATTTTAATGTTAAGATTCTTTTATAAAAGATTGTCGTGATACGCATAAAAAGGGAACAACAATATTTGTTATTCAAAAGGCTTTGAAATAATTGAAATAAAAAGGATGTATTGTATATTAAGACGTATCCCATTTTCTTCAGGTGTCTTCTCAAATATGGAGGATAGACTTTTCTATTTCCAGCCACTCCAGGCTGGCATCATGAGATCCTTATCTCATGATATTGTGGCAGATGTGGCCCGCCGTTGCAAGTCCAAATGCAACTCCAGGTAGAAAATAGGTTGCCAAAAAACAACATTCATTACTACAGACCAGTATCAGTTCTACGTGCAATAAGTATTTTTTTTTAAAAATGATTATCAGGCAGACAGGAAAATTATCCGTACACACTTTTTCAACTCGATTACCAATTTGGTTTTATTTGTTTTGATATATTTAAAATCACTATCCGACAGATAGCAATCAGTTTTTTTTTATGTTATGGCTCCGAGTCAATATCCCTGTTTGTCTTGTGATGTCCCTTTTAAGGACACTATTAAGGATTTTTTCTGTTTTCCTAAATTTCATCTTGCATTCTGATGAAAGTAACCCTTGCGATTCAGGTAAAGATATTCAGGAATGCGTTGGGAACATTAAGAATTTGCCATTATCAATAAATGGATTACTACATATGAACAGACGAAATACTGACAAATCCCATAATGTTATATATAATCGTTATAGGACCCTTCCTTGTAAACTTTGGATTGTTAGGAAGAACGTTAAGTCAAGGAAAAACTCTTGATTAATTTCTTAGAAGTAATTGATAATAATTTGTCATTAAAAATGAATAATATCCCATACGTGATTTCCTTACCATAAATGCCCCAAAAATGTATTGATGTATATTATAATCATTTTAGAACATTAAATGAGCGAAAAACTGTAGTCGGACTACAGTGAATACTGAAGTTTTATTTAGAATCGATGATTTTTAATTTTTTGGATTTATTTTCTATAATCGTTCGTTTATATGTTATTGGAATAATAATTCTACACATATTGAACCCCCTCTCGCGCAAAATACCATAACCCTGTAGTTGACAACAATAGCAATAAAAAAAAAAAAAAAAAAAAAAAAAAAAAAAAAAATAATAAATAGATAAAAATTATAAATATACTTTAGATAATATATATATACATAGATGTATAATAATATCTTTATAAAATGGATAACATATAAATAATAAAATATATATATATAAAATACTAATATAAGATATACAAAAATATATAATAATATATATTATATATAAAATTAAATTTTAAAATATATAGTAAAAATATATATAAAAATATATATAATAGAAATATATATATATATATAGAAATATAATATGATATACATATATATAATATATATATATGATATAAAAATAATAAGAATAGACATATATTATTATATCTTATATATAGTAATATAGTATATTTTATATATATTATATATATATATATATATTAAATATATATATATATATATATATAGATGTATATACACGATAATATAGATATATATATATATATATAATGATAATATAGAATAATTATATATATATATATGATCTAATATATATATATATATAATATAATATATATTATATATATATATATATATATAATATATTAGATATATTATATATATATATATATATATTTTATTATATACATTAAAATTATATATATATATATAAATTATAATATATAATATATATATTTTTTGTATACATATATATATATAAAATATATATATATTATATATATCATATATATAAAATTTTATATATATATATATATATATATATATATATATATAATTATATATATAAAAAAAAAAAAAAAAAAAAAAAAAAATATATATTTATACATAATAAAATTTATATTATATATTATAATATAATATGTATATAGATTTTAATACATATATATATTAAAACAATAATTTTTATATATAT
>NW_023648562.1:0-6766 GCF_015228065.2 Penaeus monodon | reverse complement strand
TTTAAGTTTTTTTTTTTAAACTTTTTTTTTTTTGGAGAAGGCAAACTGAAAATGTCAAGTGTTTTTTTTTCTTTTGGGGAAACTCTCAGATAAAAGAAAATTTTACTTTTTTAGAGAATTCTTGAAACCTCAAATAAAAAGCGTTAAATGCCCTCCTTTGTTGAATCCGGACCCCCTTTAAGAAAACTTTTCCCACAGTCCTCAGCCACAAAGGTAGCTCTTAAAAAAGTCTTTACGACCCTGAACAAGCACACGAACCTTTGCTTTTGTTTCATGTGTAAGCCATGAAGTTATGAAAGTTAGAGCATTTAAAATCATTTCCAAAGCCGCTCGCTGCATCGACTTCTCTCCATGATAAAATTGTTCCTCCAAATTTCCCAGACATGTCTTCGGTGACATCGTCGTTAACTCTTCTTTAATAATGACTCCTGGTCGATTTTTCCCTATCCGTGAGGGGTCAAAGACATCGGTCTGCGAAAAAAACTCCTGGAAGGGGACAATAGAAAAAATAAAGGGGCTTTTCATGAGGAAAAAAAAAAAATAGATTACAAACTGCTTTAAATCATTGCAATAAAAAATACAAAAGCTATCTAAAAAAAAAATGTGAAATATCTATCTGTCTATAACATTTATAGTTTGTGTGGTGTGTAATTTTATATACAAGTATAAAACAAAAACGATTATTATAAAATTTTAAAATTTATATATTAATATATATATAATATATATATATATTATAATATATATATATACATAACACAAAAGATGTGTGTGTTTTTGTAACACAAATTTTTTTTATGCATTATAATGCATATGAGGTAGATAGTTTTTTAGTTTTTTTATTTTTTTAGTAATTTGTGTGCTCACTTTCTCTAAGAAAGTACAAGTGTGGGTTCAGTCGCCGCAATGATGCAACCCTTCTTAGGGTTTTTTGTTTGAATGATTGCCAGAACAGTGGAACCAGGCGCATTTATGAAGAATGACTTTGATCCCCTTGTGATTATTTCAGGTCAGTGGGTTCATAGCCTGTGGCGTCTGAGTTAGGGCCCGAGGGGGGGGATCTTTTTTTTCTCTCTGTGAAGCTGCATGAGGAAAAAGAGCCCCGCCCCCGTACATTTCCCCAAGTAATTTTCGGTTGGGATGTATAATCAGCGGTTTTAGGGGGCATACCCCTCCCAATTTCGGCAGCCGTTAGAAAAGCTCATTCCCTCTTCCCAATGTGGCTGGGGACAAAGTTAATGATTTTTCTTCTCCCCTGTGCAAGAATCCTCTGTGCAGTGTGAGGATAGTAGTCAGAGGGTAGATTTATCATTGGGGGAGCGCTGTAAAGACAGTCAAAGGCCCCTTTTGGAGTCGGTGATCCCCACATGCCTTCTCTCACAGACGCGTCTTAGGGCCCCCATGATTGCAACCCCTTTCCCCTGTAGCGAGGAGGCTTTCTTTTCCCCTCATGGTTTTTGGGGACCCCTTTGCTGTAAACCCGGCGCTTGCAGTGTGGGTAGGGATGACCGATACCCGGTAGTATGTTCTACTCCCCGGGAGTGATGGTTGCATGCCCCTCGGGGTTTCTGCCTTTAGGTAGGGTGGGATATTCATTTTTCTTGGTTTCCCAGTCCATGACCGAGAACTCTATCGATTTGTGCTCACAGCAGAGCTTCGAAAAGTAGGGTGGGGGGAGAAGAAAGAGCTGTTTTGAGTGAGGGTATTAACCCCGGGCTGGTTGAGAAGCCAGGATTTGTTTGAAAAGAGCTCGTTATCTTGTTCTGGGCGTTGACTATTTTGTTTAGGCTTGTATTCCTGCGTGCCTGGAGACTTTTGATAAGAATTGTGGCCATTAGATCGTTTCAGAGCCCGGGGGGAAAAGGTTTGCCCCCACGGGGAGGTGGGGACCTTCGCCCCCCCCTTGGGGGGCCCCCAGAAGCCCCTTTGCAGCTTCTTTTTGGGACTGTCCGATTTGGTCTTTAGTTTTTTTAAGCCAATCAGAGAAAGGGGAGGCATAGTCCACAATGGGCCGGACAGCATGATATAGAATGATTTAGTACCTCTGTCTAGGGTCTCCCCCATTACTTCAGACAGACAATCTTGATTGGTACGGTAAACCGGGTATGGCCCTCCTTTGAAAGAGGGGTCTGGTCTACCCAAGGAAAAATAGCCCTGAACCCCCCCAAGCCCTTTCCCCGGTTTTTCAGAATTTTTCCCTTTAAACTTTTGTCTCAGAGCCGGGGCTTTGGATTTGGCTGCACAGATCTATATTTTTGTCCACAACACTCTCGGGACACAGGCCAGACAACGCTGGGTTTTCCTTTTGTCAGTATGGTCCAGTGGATGATAGCGAGATCATCTGATGGAGATGACTTGCACCCCAGGGGAGGTTGGTTGAGGATACGGGACATTAAGTGTAAAGGGGCTGGATGAGAACCCTACCTGGCTTTCCCTTTTTTTCTAGGGGCCCTGTGCTGTGATAGGGACCTTGAAATTAAAATACCCAAGCCAAAAAAAACTTCCTCTGATTTCCCTTTCGGGGATCGGGCTTCCGAATAGCAGGGATTGCCAATTCAAAGGCCTTCACTAGGCGAGGAACACTACCACAGAGTGCTGTTATTGGCTCAAGAGCATGGGTGCTGTGTCATGCCCCTGGTGAACCCGTGGGGGGGTTTTATGGGGGGTCCATCGGAGCCGGCAGTACCATCCTCTGGGCCGTCTCCCAAACAGCTGAGGAGAGGGGGGGGCGGTATTCCCCTGGCCCCTTTGGGTTTAGGGAGGGAAAAATTTAAAGAGTTTAAGGGGTTAGAGGGGATTTTTCCGGGTTTTGTTGATATTGCGGGGAATGAAAGCTCACCTACCGGTCCCAGGTGGAAAATGATGGGTACGAGATCCCATCAGAGCCCGGGGCTGTGTTACAACTGGGTTTTATAGCATTTTTTAGTTTCCCCCAGGAAAGATAACGTCTGAGCTATTTGGGGTTTTTGCCCCCTTTTTGATATGAACAAGTCTGTTAATTTGGGGTTCTTGTCTTGCCCCCCAGTTTATGGTGCGTATATCTTGGGGTGAGCAGTGGTAGCTTGCTTACCCCCTTTCCAAGCTCTGAAGAGGGTATGGTGGGCGAAGGGGCTCCACCATTCCAGCCACTTTTTTTGCCCGTCTGCTGGCAGTTTTTTTTGGGATCCCTACAGCCTCCCCTTTGGGGGCTATTTTTCGGGGTTTTTGCCTTCGGAATGTTTTCGGCACTATTTTCCGTGGGTTTACCTCCCTAATTTTGCATTAAACACCCGGGTCTTTTTGCTCCTGGAAACTAGGCGAGTTTGGGTAGGCAGTAGGCGCCTCATCAATGGGATTTTCAAGTCGGCGTAGACTTCCCCATTTTTCTTTTGTGGGTTCATTGCTTCTCGACTGGGCCCAAAAGTCTGAAAGCCGCCAGTTGACTTGCGTTTTCCCTCTTGGGGCGTGGGATTTTAGCGGGCCCCTATCCCGAGGGAGCTTAAATGCCGTAATGGTCACTAGTGACGGGGCTCACGTAGAAACCAACCTCTCCACCCGAGTCGCAGTAGCCAGGGGGAGTCAGGCTCCCTTGAAAGTGCTGGCTTTGGGGATTTAGGAGAGCGATCCAGGGGAAGTCTCAAGACGTTTTCTAGTGATGGCCAGCCGACCGGTGCCCAGCAGGGGGCCAGAATGGGGTGGGCATGATCACTGGGGTGTGCTGCAGAAGCACGATCTGGCTGTGTCTGGGTACTACAGTGTGGGCCCGGGGTACAATTGTACAATTTAGGGGACCCACAGCCAGGGAATCTCAACGCAAGAGATTTAACATTTCTCCACAGGCATCAGCTCTTGGGAGCAGGGGAATTTCTGCCCGACAAGGGGGATCAAACCTCTCTTGCCATCACACATGGCAGCATGAAGGGGCAGATACCAGAAAGCGAACAGGTTCCACGGGAATGTCACCCCGAGGAAATAATGCAATGCTCCTTGATGCACATTGGTGGAGGATGGATTCCTTGTGGAGAAAACCATAGAGTTCCCCTGCGAATGCTTATTTGGTGCCATGATGTTTGATGATAGTTACATCAGAGACTAGTCGATTGGGTCGATGTTTCAAATTTGACAACTCCATTGTGGTTTAGAGGTCTTTTTCGGGTGTCGGGGGTACCCTAGGTCATGGGGGTGGTAGTTGACATGGTATTTGGGGTTTTCTCGTTTAGGGTGTTTCTTTGCATTGTTCTTTGTGGCCTTTCTGGGCAAAGGTAGCTTTTTTGATTCTGGCTCTGGGACTGAATCAACCTGCTTGCCCCGAAGGCATGGGCCTGGGTTAGAAGGGGGGAGTTCGTCCTAGGGTGAGGGTGAGGGTGGGGGGTTTGGGCCCCTTTTCCGTTCCCTTTCCCCTTTGGGGTGCAACAGTCTTGACATTTCCGTAAGGCGACCCTACTGCTTTCTCGGCCTGTCACTCGTCCTTTCCAAAGGGTGTTTCCCCTGCTGGGGACTACAGCAGTCAGCAGCACGACATGTCCCCCATCGAGGAGGGGGTCTTCTGCTTTTTGGGGAGGACTTTGTGGGCTGTTTGAACCTTTATCCTGGTGTTCTTCTGCACTGCTTTATTTGAGGGAACTCCTTTTTTTGGAGATCTCCGGTTTCGGCGGGGGGGGGGTTCCTTTCCCTTTGGAGGGCAGGAGGCTTTTTACTTTTTTTCTTCCCCCCGAATAGGGGCCTGGGGGGGGGGGGGAACCCAAAATCGGTCCTTTTTGCAACCTCTTGCGCTTTAGGGGGCCTCTTTCGACAGAGCAAGTAGGCTCCAGGCGTGAGGCCTCTTGGCACAGTTAGGACATTTTGGCTGTTGTCTCTTTTTTTCCTCTTCTAGGCTTTTAAAGCACATTTGGTGTTTTTGGGGCCTTGCTACAGACGCCACATTTAGGCTTGGCTGTGCAGTAGCATGGGGGTCGTACTTTTGGCCCCGAAAACCCAAATGGATCAGGCACGTACAATCGAAGTACCCCAGTTTTCCCAGATCAAGGGTGGAGGGGGGCCCCCATGGTCACCAGGGCTTTCGGTTTGGGTCTTCCCCTTTGCATTCGGGAAGCTTTCCCGACCCGTGGGTGTGATGCTACCTCCACATCAAGCCAAATAGCACCATCTTTACCCCCTTTTCCCTGATTTTAGGGTAAAAGGTCACTTTTTCCCCCCACTTTAGTCCTTGTTTTTTTCAGGGAAAAAAAGGGTAAATGATCTTTTGGGAGATGTCATGCCTGATCTTGCACAACCGGGTCGACAACCGGATTTTTCATTGGCTCTCCCAATGCCCTGACCATTTGGTAGGCATTTGAAGCCTTGGGGTTGACAGGACCTTAAACGGGGGAAACGCCTTGGCGGTCCAGACTTCCCTCAGGTCGGTCTCGGCCTCGGATTTTCGGCCCCCCCTTTTCGTTTTCGGGGTTTGCTCGTGGGGGACCAGTGTTTCGGGGGTTAAGCTGGTGCTCCCAATTCGGTCAGGGGGGTCGTCGGGGGGGGTACTAGAGATTTTCCCTGACGGGGGGTGCTGGCCGGGAAAAGGGACAGCATGAGATTTCCACGTTGGATAATCTGGGGACAGAAAATTTTTTTTAGATTTTTTTTTCTGTTGTCCACCATTTTTAGCAGAGGCGGCAGTGTACCCTGTGTCGCGGATTTCTTTTGCCCCAGAAGTAGTATGGTTAGGGTGGTTCCGGGGTTGGGGACTTGCCGGGTCGCAACTTAACATCTGTCTGGTTTTTTTTTTTCTTTTTAAATGGGACTTTTTTTTAATTGAATCCTTTCTTCTGAAACCCCCAAAGGTGTTTCCCCAATGAAGAGGAGGGGTCCCACACTGTTCCAGAAATTCCTTCACCCTCGAAAAATTAACACAGACATTTTAGACAGTAATGGAGAGAAGCTAATTATTCAGGGAGTTTTAGGGGGATGGGAAGTTGTGTTTTTGTCTGTGGCAGTATTTAGCAGAACAAGACAAAGGAGGGGCTCCTACCCGCCTACGTTTTTATGCAAAACAGAGACAGTGGCAGTCATCAGATGTCGCCGACCCGTCCCTAGAAATAGAATGGCAACTCAATGCACACCTTAAGCGGCCCTCTAAGGCCCCCAAAACACACTCTCCCTGCGGGGTTTTAAAGGGTTTCCCAGTCCGAGCACACGCCCGAGATGGGGCCAGTTCCCCGAAGGTGTGCACAGAGTACCTAATCTTAAAAATTTGTATAGGAAAAAAAAAAGGCTGGGGCACGAAGCTACTGTAAGCACATAGCATGTGGCAGCAACAAGGGGATGCGGTCACCGTCAAAAAACGCGTTTTAAAACGAGGCGAAATTTATTGGGCCTGGCGCAGTACAAATTTTTTAATCCGCCCCTGCAAAAACCTTGACACAGAGAGGGCATAGTGGCTCTCTTGGCATTATTGGTTGGCCCACCAGCTGGCCCTGTCAAGTTCCTTTTCCAGTACGGTCCTCCTTCGCTCGAATCGCCCAAGTAAGGGTCAGTGGGACAGGGAGAGAAGAGAGGAGAGCCTTGAAAGGGCAGCGCTCGAGCCAGGGTTACAGCTTGGGTCTCTCATAATCCCATGGCAGCGGTGTTCAATTGTCGAGCAATTCACCCCACCACGCCCTCGCCGACGCCATTTCCGATTACGCTATCTATCGACAAGCACTTTTAAGAGGCTTTCACACTTCAACAATGGTGAGCAGGGGGTAGTTAACTTGTTAAAAGGCATTATTTTTATTTCTAAGAGTTAAAACACGCAGTATAAGAGCCC
>NW_023648561.1:0-6766 GCF_015228065.2 Penaeus monodon | reverse complement strand
CCCAAAAATCCTTTTCCCCCGGGGAAAAATTTTGCCCCCCCCCAAGTTAAACCCAACCCCCGCCTTATTGCGGGGTGGGAGGGACTAAAACCTTTCCCCATATTCCTTTTTTTTAAAAGGGGACGTTCCCCAGAGGGTCTTCTGGGGGGAGGGGACGGAAAAGGCCCCCCCCCCCATTAAATATATTATATTATAATATTATAAAAATAATATATATATTAAAAATATATACTCAAATTGTATATGTAATATATAATATATAATATTATATATAAAAAAACAAAATATATTTTAACACAACACACACAAACACACACTCAAACACACCACAACACCACCGCGCCAACACACACATACACCACACACACACACACATTAGTATATATATTATATATATATAATATATATATAAAATTATATATTATATATATTATAAATACACTACTATAATTATATTAATAAAAATATTATTTTTAATATATATTATATTATATATATATTTTAATATACTATGTGTATATATATATAAAATATATATATATTATATATATATATATATTAATATAAATATAATTATAATACGTATATATATAAAAATATGTGTGGTGTTGTGGTGTGTGTGTGGTGTGTGTGTGTGTGTATTATGTATGCATTACATGCACAATACATATATCTATACATTAACAAAATATATATATAAAATATATATATATATTATATATATATATATATTATATATATATATATATTATATATATAAATTGCAATACATCACAATTAACATATCTTAAAATAATAATTTTTTGTATATGAAATATTATATATATATATATATATAATATATATAGTATTTTATAAAATTATATAATATTAATTTAGATACATATGCTAATTGCGCGTATGGTGTGTGTGTGTGTGTGTTGGTGTGGTGTTGGTTGTTTGTGTGTTGTGTGTGTGTGTAAGCGTATGTGGTTGTATGGTGTGTATTGAGTGTTTTGTGTTGTGGGGTTGTGGTGTGTGGGGGTTGGTGTGTTGGTGTATGTGTGTGTGGGGTGTGTGTGTGTGGTGTGTTGTGTGTGTGTTGGTGGTTGTGGTTGTGTGCGTGCGTGTGCGTGCGTTGCGTGTGTGTGTTGCGTGTGGGGTGTGTGTGGTGTGGTGTGTGTGTGTGGGTGGGGTTTTGTGTTGTGCGCGCGCGGTGCGTAGGGTGGCGCGCGTGTGTGTGGTGTTGGGTGGGTTTGGGGGGGTTGGGGGTGTGGGTGTGTGTGTGTGTGTGTGTGTGTTTTTGGTTGGTGTGTGGGGATGTGAAATGTATGTTTATGATATAGTGTTTGTTATTTAATTTTAATAAAATATATATATATATATATTTTATATATTTTTATATATATATATATAATATATATATATAAAACGTAGCTACACAAATTGCACCCATTCATTAATAACTCATTGCAACTTTTAAATTGTTTTTCATTCAGCATTAGAGGGTCGTCCGCGAAATCTTTCCGCCTTCATCGTCGCCTCCCCATTTCCTCCCATTCGCCGTAAATAGATGGCACAGGAACGTACGAGGTAGTTGGCTCTCAGGTGCTCGGCCTGGGTGCACTTGCAGGGCAACACAGTAACTGCCCGAACTAACTGAATGAAATTTGAATTGATGTTCGAACCATTCATTAATAGCTTCTTAGAAGTATGTTGCCTCATGTGCTACCAATGAATTTCATCTTACTTGGTGAAATAATCAAAACAGTGATTCGTCTCACATATAATTCCACATATTCAGAGATTGATATCATATGTCGCCAGTGACACTGCCTTCCTTGTCTTTTAAAATGTAAATACTGCTCGTGATAACTACCGCTATTGTCGTCTAATATCCACGATTCTTACAGCCATATGCTCTGTTAAAGGCAAAGGCAGTGTTCCTCTTAATTTACTGCAGCCCAGCGATGGTACGGTCCTGGTATTTCGTTTACGCTTATAGCCAGTGCAAGTATTATCATTATTGTCACTATCATCATCATCATCATTATCTTTATTATCATTACTATTACTATATCTTTATTATCATCATTATCCTTATATAGTAGTAGTAGTAATAATAATAATATATAATAATAATAATTAATTATTATTATTATTTTATTATTATTATAAATAATGATAATGGATACAATCATAATTATATCATTATTATCATTAATTATCGTTTTTGTTATTATTATTATTATTATCCTTATTATTTTTTTTTTTTATTGTCATAACATATTTTTTAATTAATATTATTTCTATTACAATTATCATTATCATTACTAATATTATCATTAGTTTTTTTCTCATTATTATTATTATCATTACTATTATTACTATTATTATTATTATTATTACTATTACCATTATTATCATCATTATCATTACTATTATATCATCGTTGTTGTTGTTGTTGCTGTTGTTATTATATTTTCACTATTATTATTATTATAATTATTGTGTTTTATTGTTGCTATTGTTGTTATCATCCTCATTGCACATATTTGTGCTACTACTATTGTAATAATAATACATATTATTATTGTTGTTGTTGTTATTCTTCTTATACTTATCATTATTATTATTATCATTATTGTTGTTATTTTTATTAGTATGATGATGATTATTATTGTTACTATGATTATCATTATCATCACTATTTCCTTTAATATTACTATTTCTCTTAGTATTATTATCATCATTATTATTATTATTATTATATTATTATTATTATATTATTATTATTATTATCATCATCATCATCATTGCTATTGTTATGATTATTACCAGTATCATTATTGATATTTGTTATTAATATTATCATTATCATTATCACTATTATTTTACATCAGTATTATTTTCATTATTGATATTATTGTCATTATTATTATTGTTATTGATTTTATCATTATTATTATTATCATCATTATTATTATCATCATTATCAATATTGTTATTATTATAATCATGACCATTATTATTATCATTGTTATTGTTTATATTTTTATTATCATCATGATCATCATTGTTATAATAATATATACGCATATTTTTGTTATATATTATTATTTTTTTTTTGTGTTATCCGTTGTCTTGTTTTATTCTATGTATATATAATATGATATGCATATAAGTGCCAGAATATACACTTTTGTTGGATGCATATACAATCGAGGCATACATGTGCATTCTTGTATTTTCTTCTCTCACTGATGCATACATACATACGTGAAATAATTTAAAAACAAGGTGAATCATCGGTAATCAGTGAAAATTCTTATTTGTCAGTAATGTATGACAAGCGTTTGATAATTATCTAAGATAATAATTTAATAATGCACGTGAATAACTACAGATTCTTGTGCGAAGTAGGGACTCTAATGCAGAGAAAAATGCTGTTAACCATTATTCCTTCAATTACGTCATAAATCGTGCCCTTTAGAAATTATGCCAAATATTGTTGCCAACTCGAAAAGACAGAACTCGAAAGGGCACTTTGTTAGTTTTACTAATGGAAAAAGTTTTTTGGATCATGATTTAATCCTGCACGCGCAGAAAGCATTAGGGATCAACACTCGAGTCTGATTAATTCTTTGAAAGAAGTTCGCGGCCAGGGAAAGTTTTAGCTGAAGTAGCGAGGTTAGGATGCAAACTTCTCGCACATCATCAATGAAAATATCACTACTGCTAGTAATAATGATGTCAATACTGTGTGTGTTTTTAACACACACACACACCACACACACACACACACACACACACACACACATATATATATATACATATATATATATATATATATATTATATATATATATATATATATAATATTATATATATATATTGTATATATATAATAACATATACATATATGAACACAAACACAGTCATGTGTACATAAAATTTAAAAAGAAAACTGCCACAGTAAGAATGAAAAAATATAACGTTTCGAACTCTCGCGAGTTCCTCTTCAGACGAACAATTAACTGAAATGCATACATGGAGAGGAGAAGTCCGATATGCGAAGCTTAGCTTCGCCGGGTATGCCCATGAGGGGAGCCCGGCCTGTGTCGACTAATGCCGACTCGCTCACGTGTGTCAGTTGGTGCTGACTCGACTGAACCTAGTTCTTACCCGTCGTGGTAACTTCCAGGCGACAGTTGCAACTTCTCGCGAACCGCCTACCCTCGTATGAGAGGCCAACACGTTACAGCTATACTAGCCCGGAGGCTTACATGGAGAGAATTTTGACATTATATAGTCGTAGAGAGACGAATAAGGGCTGAATCAGGTCAAGGTTCGAAGAGTCTGGAGATAGCTTTATTACTAACGACGAAGTAAGGACATCAAAGCCCCATTGATCAGCACACAAGTTGAAGTTAGGCAACTTCCTGATTAACAGAACTTCAAGTATTTGTTTCATAAGAATTTGCTGCTTTATGAAGGAATTTACCGTCTTTCCATTTCAGGTGTCCTTGATCACGTAAATGAATGAAACACGCATTTAATGCTCTGGCGTACCTAACATACGTTTATTATTTAATTTAGCATTATACCTTTTTCCGAAAGCTCTACCGGTTTCGCCTATGTAAATCTTGGGGCAGTCTTTGCACGGACTAGTGTAAATACCTGGAGAAGTATCAAAGCACGCTAGACGAACTGTGTTTAAAAATGTATTAGGAACGTGTTCGGATACATAAAAACAATGTAATTTCCAGTTCCTTTAAACACATAGCGTTTTTCATTATTTTCAAGGGACGGGTTGTATGGAATAATTTATAAATTACTGGCGCTGCCTTGTTGAGTATTAACCGCTACGTATTAAATGTCCATTTCGCAGATGATTGATTTAAGAAAGAACGAGGATACCCTAATTAAGAAACACTGACGAGACTATGACTTTTCAACATGCAACGGGTAATATGAGAGAAAAAGGTTATTAGCGGTATGAGTTGGTTTCCGGTAAACAGAAAATTTAAGGGGCCCTTTTTATTTTGAAAAAAGAAAGTCGAGAAAGGTAATTTACTGAATCTTTCTTTTTACTTTGAAATTGTTAGTATGAGTAAGGTTTTTAGTCTTTTGAAAAATCGTCGAAACCTGACAGGAAAATCAACATCGCGAAGTCAAATCGGGTCTGGGGAGAAAATGAGGGAAGGATTCAGTTTCAAATATCTCCATGTATTCGCAAGAACAGGGCTGGACTACTTCCATCACAATGTCATTAATTTGCATGAAAAAAAATGTAAAATGTCAGATGTAAAGATATTATTTGATTAAGTTAGAAATTTGCCGATGCACGGTAAGAAATTGGTGAGTTCTGATGTAGAATCCCTTGTAACTAATATCACAAATAATGTCATTACATTTGACGGCGAATTTTTTTTTTAAGTAAATTAAGGGGAATGCGACATCTTAGATATTATCAAACGCTTATTATATATTACTGACGAGTAAAAATTTTCACTGATTACCGATGTTTTACTCTTGTTTTTAAAATTTAAATTTCCCAAACCGTTTTGTATGTATGCATCAGCGAAAGAAAAAAATAAAAGATTGCAAATGTATGCCTTAATTGATATATCATTATTATTACCATTACCATCCCACTTACCGTTACCGTTACCGTTACCGTTACCGTTACCGTTACCGTTACCGTTACCGTTACCGTTACCGTACTCTTACTCTTCCCTTTATCTTGTATTACTTTTACTATTATTTTATAGTAGTAGTAGTAGTAAGAGTAGATGAAATGATGATGATAACAACAGGAACAATAAAACACAATAATGATAATAAAATAATAATATGAAAATATAATAACAAAAGCAACGACAACAACAGTGATAATAATAATAGCAATGATAATAGTAATAATAATAGTAATAATAATAATGGCAATAATAATAATGAGAAAAAAAAATAATAATAATAAGATAAAACTAAGGATAATATTAGTAATTATAATAAAATTGTAACAGTAATAGTAAATTTAAAAAAAAAAATAATAAGACAATAAAAATTAATGATAAGGATAAAAAAATGATACTACTAATAATAATTATCGATATCGATAAATAACAATTCTCCCTAAAGCACGGTCACACTACTTGGTATTTCTCGGGTCCCGAGATAACGCCAAAGTTTTGCCCCGACAAACTCGAATGCTGGGGGAAAACCCCGAGATACGCTAAGACCCGAGAAGACGAACATGTTGGGTCTTTGCTCCGGCGAAAGTCGGGGCAATTTTTCCATAGTCAAAAACTAACTTCATATTTTGTACAAATAATTTTATGAAATATATTATTCCCTTTTTTGCTACAAAATATGATTCATAATGTATATAACCTGCATTACAATAAATTGATTGGGAGTGAATTAAAAATAATATTGATATGTCGTTCAGAAGCTGATTGACCCACGAGGTAAATAGTCGCACAGCTTGGAGGAGGCGGGTCATTCAACTATTTTCTCGCAAAATGGAACATGTCAATTTTTCCCCAGAAGTGATCCACTCTTTTTTAGAGAAAGTGCGGTGAAGTAGAGCACCCCTGGAACATCACACATAAACATTACACCAAGAAACCTTGAAACGAAATGCAAAGGAGCAATTTTTAAATAGCTTCAAGTGGAGTTTCCTGAGATGGAAAATCCACGCAGGTAAATTTTTTTACATTATTTCTGTAGATATTACTCATATTTATTAGGTTATTTTAGTAACATTTATTGACAAATTTTTA
>NW_023648560.1:25000-33672 GCF_015228065.2 Penaeus monodon | reverse complement strand
GCCAGCCCAATCAGTGCTAGTCCCAAGTTCCGGATTAAATAGAGAGAATGATACTAAAAAGGTAACAACCGGCACTCTCCGTGGAAAGTAACTGGGGACCCTACATGTAACTCACCAAGAGATCACAACATGAAAACTACATTAAGTACATTGCTTTGAACACGGCGGCTCAGAATGAACCTACCGTTAAAAAGAAAGAGTGTATAAATCCCAACAGGATTAAGGTTAGGTTGGTGTATGGTTAGGACGCATTGTACGATTACCACGGGGGATCTGGATTATGTGAAATCCCGTAGGTTTTTACCGAACGATGGGTTTGGTTCCCGTAGAGTTTGAAAGGTGGCGGCGACGTCCGTAGCGTTTCATTGTCCGATTTTAAGGGTTTTTTGTGCTTGGTTTACACAATTTTCTGTTCTCTTTTCTTCTTATTTTTTTTTTCAGCCTGATTTAACCCACATTTTCCTGATTACTTCATGCCCTCACTGCTTCGGGATTTCAAAATCACATCAAGATTGGTCGGCTGAGAAGCACTTGAAAACTCATCAGACTCGTGGCATCTCACGAAAACAAAATCTGATGATATAAATATTGTCCGGGGAAGGACCCGGTTGTCATTTTCGATAAATTAACCCAAATTGAATTGTATTTTTATGATAGTTTATAATCATATTATTTCAAATTCGGTAGTTAAATGCATTATTTTAGTCCTAATCTCGATAATCCCCCCCCCCCCAAAACAAATAGCGCACAATTAAACAACAATAGGAGAAAGTTAGTAGTTATAAGCCTAGCAAACTCTGGAATGACTTGACACTTAAATTGATTCTTTTCTAAATTACAGAGAATGACCTTAATGTAGTCATAGAACCAGTGTGAATAATTGTTATGTTTCCCTTAAATATCCCATTTTCTCTCTCGAATTGTGTCGGGATATTAGGGTTAACTAAAGATGTTCATCTAACAAAATTGTTATACAACTTTGCATTATCTAGACGAATAGTAAACTTAAGAACTGTTAAATTCACGTTCACTGGAAGCATCAATTAAGGACATTTTTCAATTCTGTTTCCGTTTCGTTTTGTTTTTTTTCTCTCTCTCTTCACCGATATTTTTATGCAGAAAAAAAAATTACTTAAAACAAGAATAACAATTTCATTATTTAAAAAAAAATATAATAATAATGTATTGACCATAATAATATTATGCATATAAAAAACATTTACACTTAGAAATGATCATTTGTTTTTAGATGTCAATTGGATACACGAAAAAAACTTAACTTTTTTAATAACTTCAAACTTTAAACAAAAATGCCATAAGATGGAGTAATAGGACAAAGTTTTAATTAATTGTATGAGATTATAAATCATAAAATAATGTTTGAAATAAAAGCCAGAAATATTTAAATTAAATAATGATGCCTAACTATATATCACCTGGGTGTATGCTTCAAATATATAGGGAACGTATTGTATTGATCCGCATGGAGAAAGTTGCCAAAAGCCCTTAGGAAAAATTATTTCGTTTGGGGTGATCATGGATTGTCTTTATTAACCACTATGCCGTATGTATCAACCATTTCTATTGGTTCGAAGGACACTAAAAGCAGGAAGGAATTAGACGATAATGGAGGGCGGGGCATCAAGCCACGACCTAATGAAATGCCACGGATCGCCTAAGTAAGAATTTCCAACGTTTAGCACTTTGGTCGCGCTATGATATGGGTAAATTGTCTTGCTTACATGATGGTAAGCACTTTGGGCCAAATGTTCAAAACTATTGTAACAATTGGTGTCAGGAGAAAATTTTGTGTTGAGCCATTTATATATGTGATTTCTAATTGCATATCTTTTACATATTCTATAGATATCTATGCAAAATTAGATGAAGTTTAGGAATATTTCAATTTTAATGGGGTTGTTTTGTTTATAGTTTATATGTCGTATTTAATTAAATATCAGATTTTTATATTTCTAAAAAACATTATAATTTTGTATAAGAAAAATAGTAGGAAAACAAGGCCGGGCCATAAGTGAAAGGCCCGGGCCCGAAGGCCAGAACTTCGCAAATCTCAAGCAAGCAAGGAAAACAAAGGAAGTCTATATGTGGCGTGTATGCGTGTAGGTGTGTATGTGGTGTGTGTGTACACACTAGTAGACACACACATACATATAACATATAATATATTATATTTATATATATATATACATACATATATATTATATCTATATATATATATATATATATGAAAACATTGATTACTTCTCATTGTGGTACTTATGTATTTTTTTTTTTTATTCTTCTCTTTTAGGATATTATTAGTATGTGGACCACGTGTATGTAAATACCCGCTTAAGTCTTTGGAAAACATTGCGATGTTAACTGCAAAACTTCTCAGCGCCTTCAGCGCTGATTCAGTCACGCACGCAAAAGTCACAGAAACGAGTTCGTTGCTGGCGCTCCCTCTTTTGGATCGTTTCATGACCAACAAATCAACTAATCTTGGAGACTGCCCGCCACTGAATGAGGGAGGGAGCTTTCTAGAGACCACGGACACAACATTGCACTGCTACATGAATTCGTGCTCAGCATCACATTCCGTCTATAATATAATGTCATAAAACACCTCATCACGTCTACCCAGGGCAAAGAAGCACAATGTCTTAGGCGAAACAACGATCGGTTCGGCCATGATCGTTCCCCAAACAGCGATTACCCAGGTAGGGTTGCCAACGATACCCGCCACGATGGAACAATCACAACCCCTTTACGCTGGAGGGAGGAACGACGTGTAGAAGAGAAGAACGCGAAACCTCGGGACGGCAAACGTCGTCGTCAGCATCCTCGGTCTTCCACATTTTCAGGGAAGGACGGAGTTCTGCAGGCGCAAAAGAATCATTTAATCGAATGAAACATGAACTTGCTTCTCTTTTGCCCAGGCTCTTCTACGTTTACTGACGAGAAAGTGACGGCATTAATCGTTTTCTCAATCTGAATGACTTGCCATGTACTTTAAAATATCGCGCTGATCCTCTGTCTCTGTCTGCTTATATTTCTGGATCATCAACGAAGTCTCCTACGACGGCTAAGAGGACGTCCTGTGGGTGCGTCGGTCGGTAACAAAACCCCAGCCTATGACTTATGAGATCCCTCTCTGGTAATTAGACTAATCATCATTAAGTGTGGATGTCATGGGAGCCTTTTTATAATTACCAAAAGGTATCTTTCATTCTTTCTCATGTTGTTTTTTCTTGTGGATATTATTTCTGTTTCTGAACATAAAGAGTATGACTTAATGTATGGGATGTCGTGTCTAGGAGTGGATGGGATGTCATTGGAAAAGTAGAGAGGGTGGAAAACTTGGCGATTCCTCAAACATAAAAATTCGGCACGAGGGAGCTTAACCTGTACTCCCGAGATCTGCGATTCCATGCCCTTGTACCAACTTTATCCCAGCGAAGTGGACCCGGGTTCTGGATGCGAACCGGCCACTGATTTTCATAGGTGGGGTAAGGGGCAACGCATGCTTAATGATAGCGATCCTCAACATACTGAGCTCGTTTAGCAAACGATATTTCTGCAACTGACTGTCCATTTCTTCTTGGACTCTGGTGGAATGGACACAGAAGAACGAAGGGGGTGACCATATATCTGCGCTGGAGAGGTCTGGTGTAATTCTGGCGATAATTGGAAACAAGTTCCAGCAAACTATGAAGAAATCGGTCGACACAGATTGGAAGGGTTTGGTTGGAGTTGTTGCATTTAATACTGGTTTTGTTGTTGGCTTGGTTGGAACACCTGGCATCGGTTCACACACTTGGAGGTGGTGATGATATCACCATTAAGCAGCCAGAACACAGTTTTTCTCGCACGTCTCTTAAGCCAGCGTGACTCTCGATGGCTATCATGGAGGCGAGCAAATTACTGTATGGCAGAGCACGGCAGGTACTTCTGACACGAGTACAGAGAAGACTAAATCCCCATCCCATTAACACTTTCTAAACTTGCCAATAAGGGATAGTATGCGTGAGGAAATACCGGTTTTCGGTGGGGAACCATTTCTATCACACACTCTAGCAGTTTGATATATGGATGGATCATTACAAGTAGGCTTGGAAAGGTTCCATGATCTTATCACCTACTTCTTTTGACGATAGGTGAGGGGAATGTACAGTGTTGCCTGTTACATGTCTTATGGAGATACTCATATAATAGTTCATTATTCACTTCCCTGTGGGAGGCTAACCAGGGTAATGGGACAAAAGCAATCTGGAACGCAGAGCTTTCCTGCTCGCCATGTTGCTGAGAACTGGTAGGGGGATAACTTCTCCTTAAGTCTTGTAGCTTAGGATTCTCAACTGCACTCTAATGTATAGTTGATAAAAAATGGGATAAAATGGATGGTGGTCAATCACAGTTCAAAATGTATTCCTGAATTTAATTTGTCGTAGCCAGGCTATAGCCAACAGCTCTAGGCTGATTAGTGGCATATCAAGGTCTCAGTTTCATTAAAAATCTGGAACCACATTGATTGAGATGCATTTGCCTTATCCATGGTCTTGCAGCAGAATATACCCTCTACCAGGAGTCGTGAGCAATCTGTTGCAAAGATGGTGGGGCATTGAGGGGTTGAATGATAGTATAGGAAAAGACATAACACGTTAAACTTATTAATCCCATTCTCCCACAGGATAAGCAAACTGAGCGAGTGACTCAATCAGATGCCTCTTATGTTAAACCCGAATGCACACCTTTTGTAAATACTTAATGAACCTTTTTGTATATTATCCACGCCAGGCGAAACCCTTCCTAATATTGTTACCCTAAGCTATGCTTGCCATACGCCCCGACCTTGAGAGGATGTAGTAAAACATCAGAAACGGAAAGTCATCAAGGGGTTCCCAAGCCAATCTTCATGGCAGTACTGGGATGCTGGAATTTCCACCTGTGGACCATCAGGGACCACACACTGTGAGGAACCACACGAGACAACCTCCGTCGTTGGCATTCTCAACTTTTTTATTCTAGTTTTTAAATAATATGTCTATAATTTGTTTCGTTTTTGATCCTTTTGTTATTAATGTCATAAGTTATAGATGGAAAGATATTTTGGATTTATTATATTAAAAACAGCCTCCAGAACTCCAAGCGCTCAAGGCTTGTTCCTGCCTCTAATACGTTGGGGGTATGGGAGATAAATGAGAGTCATGACAAAAGCTACTCTCGTTCTCACAATCCACTGGTTAAATTTAACTAAGCAAGGGATATTCTATCCCCCCCCCCCCCCCCCCCGTTAAGCCAGAGATCCTTTGCGGCAGACTACTTGCTTATTAGAGATCTTTCTGCGGCATATAAGGACAGGCCATAGTCAAGCCTATTCTTTGTGTTATCATTATTGTGTTTTACGGTGGACGGACGGAGGATGTCAGCCAGTTATCTTTTGAAAGAAATAAATAATGTGTACACCAAGAGTAATGCAGGGCTTGTTGTCATTTATATATGTCCAAGCTTCTTCCTTAAATTAACTTGTGTGTGTTCTGGTTTTAATTTTCTGTGATGTTCTTTTTAGAATGTGCAGACTCTTTTGTGTTCCACACGGAGAGTGTTGTTAACCTATGCGGTAACAGAATGTGTAAAACCCGTTATTTAAAGGCAATATCAGGTAACCAAAAGAATTCAACAGTGTATGTGTTTAAGAGTGTACCTAACAATCAAAGATACGGCTGTTATGCATATTTAAATTCCATGAATAATATTTAACCACCCACCCTGCCTTCTGAGAGTGCTTTACCGCTCGGGCCCGCTCCATCGGCCAAATCTCGGTACGGAGGTCTTGAGAGCAACAAAGAATGATATAAGTAAATGGTTAAGTGTATAGTCTGGACCACTATAATCAAGGGCCTTGCTGTGTATACACTTTTTTGTTGGTGGCCGTACACATATCTGTGTGTATGTGTGCTATATATATACAATATATATTATATATATATATATAATCTAGATATTATATATTTATATATAATATATTATATAATTACATCTATACATACATATATATATCATATATTATTTATATATAACATATATAAATATATATACATTACATATAATACATATCTATGATAGCTATATCCATATATATAATATATGAATACGGCCGCGGTGGCGAGTGTTAGAGCATCGGGACTTCAAGACTGGCACGGACGGCCAATCTGAGTTCGAGGGTTCGAGTCACCGGAATGCGGGTTCTTCCTTGGGCAAGGACTTCACCTCGACTCGCCTACCTAGCCACTGGGTGGCCAAGCCAGCCAAGTAGTGCGGTCCCAAGAAGGGATAAAATAGAGAGAATGATTACCTAAAAGGTAACACCGGGCACTCTCAGTGGAAAGAACTGAGGACCCTTACCACGTACTCCACTCCAAGAGCATCACAAACAGGAAACCATACAACCCGTACACTTGTGGACCACGGCGGCTCAAACATGAAACCTACCGTTAAAAAAAATATTATAATAATAAAAAAATAAAAAATACATTACAATCTATATCCAATATATACAGTATATATATAATATATAATATATAATATATATATATATAATATATAATATATACATATATAATATATATATATACTATATATATATATATATATATAGATATTTTTTTTTTTTTTTTTTTTTTTTTTGTTTTGTTAATGGTAGGTTCTGTCTTCGAGCCGCTTACTGGGTCACAGCATGATACTTAATTGTAGTGTTCATGTTGTAATGCTCTGGGTGAGTACGTGGTAGGTTATATACATATATACACGATATATATACATACGATATATAATATATATAAATACATAACATATATACTTACATACATATACATATATATTCATACATACATATATTATACATGTATATACATATATATTATAACAACATATACATATACATAATACATGCATATATATACATATATATGCATTACACATATACTTATATATATTGCTACGATAGTGGGTCTTTGTCTCTGGCGAAAACGTGTTCGACCATGAAAAGGATGAACCCGGGATGTGTTAACATGAAGGGACGGCAAACAGGAGCAAACTGGCTGTGAGCGGAAGGAGAGAAACAAGCCAAGAGAGCAGGCAGTTGGGTGCTGCTCATGTGAAGACCTCGTGTGTGCCCTTGTGACCCCCCCCCCCCCCCGGATATAAATTTGTGTTGCCCGTATAAGGCTGTATCTGCAGTGTGACATGCTGGTTTCCCTGTATTGTGCCTATAGAAAGTGTACGGGTAAATAACTTGTGTAAATAAAGGAAAGACTGTCATTTCTGTTTTTCATTTCGTGCCCTGCCTCGCCACTTGGCGTTTCCCCTCGTGGTGTTAGGGGAGCGTGGTGCTGGTGGCCTTCTTGGAGCTGTTCAGTGTTCACGGACCATGGGGATAGCAAAGCCGTCTGCCTAGCCTGCCTTTGTGTTGGTGGGCAGAGCGGGACGAGGCGGTCGGGGTAACAATATATATATATATTAATATATACGGCTAGCCGAATAATTCGCGGACACCCAAACGTTATCAAGCTAGGATTTATCTGGTAAACCCTGAAGTGCAAACAAATAAATATAAAACTGTATGTGATTAAAGCTACAGCCAGTTTATGTCACTAACATTTTATCATTGGAAATGGAAAATACGTAAAAAAAAGTAACATAAAAAAACAGGTATATGATGAATTACTGTCTTTCTTCCATTTCGTATTACCACTTATTAAAAAGTGCACGGTTTAAAATAGAGCTTACACACCACACACACACCACAAACACCACACACACACAAAACACACACAAACATATAATATATAATATATATTAGAGATCATATGATAGATATTCGATAGATATATATATAGAGACGGAGGATAGATACCGAGTTATATATGACATATATTAAGTATACATATATAGATACATGAGATGGATACAATATTATACATAGAGATGACAACTATATATATACAGATATCTAGCGTATGCATTATATATATAAATATAGATATACATATATATACATAATATACAGAGATATTACAGATATATATACATATATATACATATATAGACATTGATATTAGTGACATATAATTACTATATATATACATAGAGATATCCATATATATATACATATATATATACATATAATATACGATATAGACATAAATATAGAAATATAAGTATAATATATATATCCATGCTTATTACATATATGATACTACAATATATAGACACCATATAGATAGACACTATATATACACACGATATACAACAATATATATAAAACATATATATGTACACACATAGATTCATGAAATAAAATACAGATAAATAAATATATAGAGATATCATATATATATATATAATACATATAGAGTACCTATATATATACAGATATAGATACATATATATTACCTATATACTATACTATATATACATATATATATACACAATAGATACAATATATATATATACAACATAGATACACATATATAATTGACACATATATATAATATATATACAAATATATATATACATATATATCTACATATTATATAGACAGATATATATAAATGATCTATACAGATATATATACATATATATATACTATATGACTGTTTATATATATACAT
>NW_023648560.1:15000-22500 GCF_015228065.2 Penaeus monodon | reverse complement strand
AATATAAGTATGTAGTATGTATATATATATATTATATATATATATATATATATTTATCTGATGTATATATATATGTATATATAATATGTATAATATATCTAATATATTATATATACTTATGTATACACACACCACACTACACACACACACACACACATACAATATAGATATATATATATATTATATATATAATATATATATATATTATATATATATATTATGTATAGTATATATCATTGTATATATATATGTATATATATATATATATATATATATTATACACACACACCACCACACACCACACACAACAAATATATATATTATATATATAGATATATATATTTATTATATTATATATATAGATAATATATATATATATATATATATTTAATATTATGTAACCTGAGATGCCGACCAGAAGTTAGCCTGAAAAGTAGAGAATGTATCTTATGTGGTTTACTGGAAAAAAATACTTTGATAAAGTGACCTCTTATGGTGTATCATGGATTGTTTTGTTACCACCCATTTCCTCAATGTCATCACAAACATTTTCTGTAAAGAATTTTTCATTTGTTGACGCTCTAGGTTGATGACAAGAAAAAGAAAAGATTAGACGCCATCCCAACTACTAGTTTCCACATCTTTTACATATTCCGGAAAATATATGCAATTTTAAAACATTTTTTTCTGAACACCAATTACTTGTATTCTTTATATAGTTTATAATTTCCTATTTATTGTCAAAATTCGGATGCTTTATAGCCTAAAACGCATTTATTTTAGCCCAGATCTTGATAGTCCAAAAACAAATAATATCGCACAATTAAAAACAATAGGAGAAAGAAATGAAACGGTATCCTTAGGTAGTTATAAGCTTAGAAACTCTGTTACGGACTTAGCACTAATTATTCTTTCCGAAATTACAGAGAATGACCTAATGAGTCTAGAATTTGTGAAAAAATTTTTTGTTTCCCTTAAAAAGTATCCCAGTGTCTCTCTCGAATGTGTCGGGATTTAGGGTTAACTAAAGATGTCATCCACGAATGACTATCAAAAGTGTTATACAACTATGTATTATCAAGGGACGCATAGGAACTTAAGAACTATTAAATCACGTTCACTGGCAAGCATCAAATTGGGACATTTTAACTTTTTTTTTCTCTCTCTCTCTTTTCTTTCAACCGATATTTTGTATTCTTATCATGGAAAATATTACTAAAACAAATAAATAAACATTTTACATTTTAAAAAGATAATGATAATAATAACAAGAATAATATAAAACATTTACATTCTTTGAAATAAATTTAATTTGTTTTCAGAGTAATTTTGGATCATCCCCGAAAAACAATAACTTGTTTTAATAAACTTAAACTTTAAACAAAAAATGGCCATTAAGAATGGGAAGAATAGGGAAAACGTTTTTATAATTTGTAGAGATTATAGATTATAAAAATAATTTGGGAAATAAAAGCAGAAAATTCTAAATTAATTAATGATGCTAATCTATATATCACCTTGGTGTTAGACTTCAAATATATAGGGAAAGTAATTGTATTGTTCCGCATGGAAGTTGCAAAAGCCCTTAGATAAACATTATTTCGTTTGGCGGTGATCATGGATTGGTCTTTTATAACCACTATTGCCTTATGTATCAATCATTTCTATTGGTTCGAGACACTAAAAGAGGAAGGGAATTAGACGAGAACTCGGAGGGGCGGGGCATAAGCCACGACCTTATGACTGCCAACGGATCGCCTAAGTAAAGATTTCCAAGTTAAGCACTTGGTCGCGCTATGAATATAGGTAATTGTCTTGTCAATTGTGAGCCACTAAGTGGTAATCGTGCAAAAATAACTTACAAATGGTGACAGCGGTACATAAACTTGTGCCATTTTATCTATGTGGTTCTAATTGCATATCTTTTCCCATATATCTAATAGATCTATGCAAAAGTTAGATGAAGTTTAGGAATATTTCATTTTAATGGTCTGTTTTGTTTATAGGTGCTATACTTGAATAATTTAATATCAGATTTTGTCATATTCCAAAATATTATAATTTGTATAAGAAAATAGGTAGGAAAACAAATTGGAATTATATGTATGTGTGGAGTGTATGCGTGTAGGTGTGTATGGTGTGTGTGTACACATATAGACACACAATAACATAAACATAACTATTATATATATATGAAAAACGTCTGATATTTTATTGTGGTACTTTAATTGGGGGGGGGGTTTATTTTTATGATGTTTTATTCTTCCTTTAGTTATATTATACGTATGTGACATGTTATGTAAATACCAGCTTAAGGTATTTGGAAAACATTGATGTTAAATGGCAATTCAGCGCTTCAGCGATGATTCCAATCACACACGCAAGGTATCACACAGGAAAATACGAGTTCGTTGCTGGCTCCCTCTTTTGGATCTTTTTCCTGACAAAACTAATCAAACAATCTTGGAGACCGCCACGCCACGGACTGAGGAGGGAGCTTCTAGCGCACAAGTAAACAACATTTGCACTGCTGCACTGACTTCTCCGGTGACTCAGGCATCACATCCGTCTATAAATAATAGTGTCATAAAACACATCATCATGTCTACGGTCACTCGTGTTTCAGCTTTTGACGAGCGAACCAATTGTTAACGCAGTAACAAATAAACTCAGTCTTGTGCCACAAGAGCTACCCGGAGCCCGGGGCCTCTCGTCTCGCTTGACTTGTGTTCGCTGAGTTTATAACGTAAATAAAGTAAAGTAAAATCCTGTAATTACAGCAACTTTTGTGCTTTGCCAGCCACCTCAGGCTTTTTTCTGTTTTTGAGTGACACGAGACTACAGTAGGAGTAAAGCCAGCCACCCCAACTCAGACCCGCAGCTCTTTCTACACCAGGGTAGCCCTTACGGGCAATTGACCCCTGGGTCGGGAGGCCCAGTAGTCTGGGGCGTCATTGGGCGCACATTTTCTTTCTCCATTCTAAAATTTTTCCTATATCATGTGACTCCATGAGCCACCGGAGTACCTTGTGGGCTCCCGTATTCGCCCTGGGGGTGCGGCACCGACTTACGTCTCGCACTAGGCAAGTTCGCGGTAAGGGAGTGTCCTACACATAACTCGATCCTCTATGTGTACTGGAGAACGAAACCAGGCTTCCACTGGAGGTAGAGGACGAAATACTGATTTAATCCTCTTAGCTATTGCTGTTAGGTTGATACCAAAAGTGAAGGAGTTCTTAAATCCCTTCAGGAGAACGATTTTTAGCAAAGGGTCGGGACTTGGTCCGATGGCCCAGGATGGATGATAACCGAGCTACCCCTTCTCCCTCCTCAAAGGAGGAGGGGCGACTCATGACACTCTTGACAACTGACCCGAACAACGGAACCCACATAACGGACAGAAACGAGAAGGACCACTTTTCAAAATCCCACCGAGAATGCAAGGTTCGCGATGTAAAATGCGTGATGAAAATCAAATCGCTTTTGAACGTGAACCCCTTATCATCAAAAAGGTCCTGATGGTCAAGGGACGGTCGATTTTGCTTTTGTCAAAAATTCGAGATGGCAAGCTCCTTGTTAAAGTACAATACAACTCCCAGATGTAAGGATTTACTAAGCTGACGCAAAATTCATGTCTTCGAGTAAAGTTAAATATTCCTAATTGGCCAAATACCTGTAAGGGAGTAATCTTTCACAGGGAGTTGAGGACGAGAAGAAAGTGAAATTCTTGAGAGAATGAAGGACAAACAAACGTAGTGGACGTTCCATTGTATGACAAGAAGGACGGGAAATGTGCGGAACGAAAACTGGGAGTGTGTTTTTTGACCTTTGCTTTAAAACCAAAAATCCCAGAGTATATCATCGTCGGTTATGAACGTGTTCAAGTAAGACCTTTATCCAAAAGCCAATGCATTGTAATAGATGCAAAAATTCGGGACACACCTCATTAAGATGTATGATAAAGACTCAAGTAAATTGTATGCCGTAAATGTGTGAAGCCATGACACCATTAACATGTATAGCCAGATTTCCAAATGTGCTAATTGGTGGAGGTCCCTCAGTCAGGCTCTGCTGAGTGTAGCATCCTGAAGAAGGGAACCCTCCAACAATTAGCACATTTGGAAATGGTCTAGTACATGTAATGTTTTGTGTCATGGCTTCACGCACATTTACGGCATACAAATTTACTTGAGTCTTTATCAATAACATCTTAATGAGGTGTGTCCGAATTTCTTGGGCATCTATTACAATGACATTGGCTTTGGGATATAAGGTCTTACTTGAACACGTTCATAACCGACATTGATATAATCTGGGATTTTGTTTAAAGCAAAGTGTCAAAAACCACAGTCCAGTTTCGTTCGCCACATTCCCGTCCTTTCTTGGTTCATTACACTGAACGTTCACTTACGTGTTGGTCCTTCATGCTCTCAGAATTTCACTTTCTCCCACGTCACCTCAAATCTGTGAAAGATTACTCCCTACAGGTATTTGGGCCAATAGGGAATAGTTACTTTAACTCGAAGCTCATGAATTTGCGTCAGCTTAAGTAAAATCCTTAATCTGGGAGCTGTATTGTACTTTAAACAAGGAGGCTTCCATTCGCAATTTTTTGACAAAAATCAAACATCGCCGCCACTGACCATCAAGACCTTTTTGATGATAAGGGGTTCACGTTCAAAAGCGATTGATTTTCATTCACGCCATTCTACATTCGCCGAAACTTGCTTCTCGGTGGGGATTTGAAAAGTGGTCTTCACGTTCTGTCGTTGTGGGGGTTCGGTGTTCAGGGTCGAGTTTGTCAAGGAGTGGTCATGAGTCGCCCCCTCCTTGAGGAGGCGAAGGGGTTAGCCGGGGTATATCCATTCTGGGAATTCGGCCAGGTCCCGACCCCTTTGCTCAAAATGTTCTCCTGAAGCGATTAAGAAACTCTTAACCTTTTGGGTATCAACTAACAGCAATAGCTAAGAGATAGTAAATCACAGTATCTTAGTCCTCTACCCCCCAGGTGGAAGCCTGTTTGCGTTCTCCAGTACCACAGAGAGGATTCGAGTTATGGGAGGGACACTCCCTTACCGTCCGAACTTGCCTAGTGCGAAGGACGGTTAAGTCGGTGCCCACCCACCAGCGAATACGGGAAGCCCACAAGGGGTACTCCGGTAGGCCTCAGGGGAAGTCACATGATAGAGGAAAAATTTTTAGACTGGAGAAAAAAGTAGCGCCAAAGGGCAGCCCCAGACTACTGGGCCTACCTACCCAGGGGTCAATAGCCCGTAAGGGCTACCCTGGTGTTAGAAGAGAGCTGCGGGTTCTGAGGTGGGGTGTGACTACTCCTACTGTTAGTCCTCGGTCACTGCAAAAACAAGGAGCAATGAGGTGCTGGCAAAGCACAAAAACAAGTTCTGTCATTACAGGATTTTACTTTACTTTTATGTACGTTAGAAAACTCACAGGAAAACAACAAAGTCAAGCGAGACGAGAAGAGGCCCCGGGCTCCCAGGGAGCTCTTGTTGGCACAAGACTGCGTTTAATGTTACTGGCAGTTAACAAGGTGTTGGATCGTCAAAAGCTGAAAACAGAGTGACCGTTAGAAATGGATCGATTGTGTTTATGACACTATATTATAGACGGAATGTGATTGCTGAGTCACCGAAGTCAGGCAGCAGTGCAAAATGGTGTGTAGTGTGCGGCTAAGATAAGCTCCTCTCCCTCAGTCAGTGCTGGGCATGTCTCAAGATTAGTTGATTAGTTGGTCAGAAACAGATCCAAAAGAGGGAGCACAGCAAATAAAAAAAAAAAACGGGGGAAAACAAACTCGTTTTGTGAGACCTTGCGTGTTGTGATTGATCTCCCTCCCCTCAGCGATGAAAGGCGCTGAATTGCCAGTTAACATCCAATGTTTCAAATATTAAGCTGTATTAATACACTGTCACATAGTTCATATAACAAAAGGAAGAATTAAAAACATCATAAAAAATAAGACATTAGTACCACATGAAAATCATCAGACGTTTTCATATATATTATAATATGATATGTATATGTATGTGTGTGTTCTTAGATGTGTACACACACACATACACCACCTACACGATACCTCACACATACATATAAATCCATTTGTTTCCTATCGAGTTTTCGTTATACAAATTATAAATATTTTGGAATATGAAAAAATCCGGATATTTAAATGAATTACGAATTATAAACATATAAACAAAACAAAAAAAAAAACATTAAAATTGAAATAGTCATAAACATTCATCTAACTTTTGCATAGATCTATAGAATATGTAAAAGATTATGCAATTAGAAAAACCCCCCCCACATATATAAAGGCACAAAGTTGTTTTACCGCTCTCACCAGTTGTAAGTTATTTGTGGAAAACAATTACCACTTAGTGGCTCACAATGACAAGACCATTACACTATATTCATAGCGCGACCAAAGTGCTAACGTTGGAAATCTTCTACTTAGGCGATCCGTTGGCATTTCATAAGGTCGGGGCTTATGACCCGCCCCTCCAGTTAATTCGTCTAATTCCTTTCTCTTTTATTGTCTTGAACCAAATAGAAAATGATTGATACATAAGGCAATAGTTGGTAATAAAGACAACATGATCACCCCAAAGAAATAATTTTATATAAGGGCTTTTGGCACTTCCCATGCGAATCAATACAATACGTTCCCTATATATTTGAAGCATAAACACCCAGGTGATATATAGATTAGCATCATTAATTAATTTAGAAATATTTCTGACTTTTTATTTCCAAAATTATTTTTATAATCTATAATCTCTACAAATTACATTAAAAACGTTTGCCTATTATTCCCATTCTTAATGGAAGTTTTGTTTAAAGTTTAAGTTCTTATTACAAAAAGTAGTTGTTTTTCGTGATCCAAATTACATCTGAAAAACAACATTATGTATTTCAAAGATGGTAAATGTTTTATTATTATTATTGTTATTAATTATCATTATCTTTTTAAAATGTAAAATGTTATTTATTGTTTTAGTAATATTTTCCATATAAAGAAATAAAAAATATTCGGTGGAAGAGAGAGAGAGAGAGAAAAAAAAAGTAAAAAATGTCCTTAATGATGCTTCCCAGTGAAACGTGATTAATAGCTTCTTAAGTACTATGCGTCTCTTAAGATAATACATAGTTGTTAACACTTGATAGTCATGCGTGGATGACATCTTTAGTTAACACTAAATCCCGACACATTTCGAGAGAGCAAAATGGGAAGTATTTTGGGAAACAATAAAATATTTTCACAAGATCCTATATTGGACTCATTAGGTAATTCTATGTAATTTAGAAAAGAATAATTAAGTGCTAAGTCATTAAAACAGAGTTTCTAAAGCTTACAATACTAAGGATACCTTCATTCTTTCTTCCTATTGTTTTTAATTTGTCGCGTATTAGGTTTTGACTATCCAAGAATATGGCTTTAAAATAAATGTCTCCATTTTAGGCTATAAAAGCACCGAT
>NW_023648560.1:0-10000 GCF_015228065.2 Penaeus monodon | reverse complement strand
GGCCACCAACAAAAAAGTGTATGACCAGCAAGGTTGATTTATAGTGTCAGACTATAGACACTTTACCATTTACTTATATCATTCATTTTGGCTCTCAGACTCGTACCGAGATGCGCGAGGAGGGCGGGCCGAGCGGTAAGCACTATCAGAAGGCAGGGTGGGTGGGAACTATATTCATGAATTTAAAATATGCATCAGCGATCTTTGATTGTTAGGTAGCACTCATTATAACACATTACACATGTTGAATTCTTTTGGTTACCTTGATCTTGCCTTAAAATACGGGGGTTTCAAGTATGTTACCGCACATAGGTTAAAAACAAACAACTCTCCGTGTGGAACATCAAAGGAAGTCTGGGCACATTCTAAAAAGAACAGCACAAGAAAGATGACAAACAGACAAAACACACAAAGTTAATATTTTACGGAGAAGCTTGGGACATATATAAATACAAAAAAGCTGCATTCTCTTGGTGTACACATTATTATGACTTTCAAAGATAACTGCTTGAATCCTCGTCCGTTTTCCCCCAACCCGTAAAACACAATAAAGATAAACACAAGAATGGCTTGACTACGGCCTGTCTGTATAAGGCTGCAGCAAGATCTCTAAATAAGCAAAGTAGGTTTCCGCAAAGGATCCTGGCTTACTGCTAGAATATCCTTGCTTAGTTAAATTAAACCCGTGGGATTGTGAGAGACGGGAGAGGTAGTTTGTCAGGACTCTCATTTATCTTCCCATACTCCCAACGTATTAGAGGCAGGAAACAGCAGTTAAGCGCTGGGAGGTTCTGGAGGGCTTTTAATATAATAAAATCAAAATATCTTTCTCTCTATAAACTTATGACATTAATTAACAAGGATAAAAAACCGAAAACAAAGTATAGACATATTATTAAAAAACTAGAATAAAAAAGTTGAAATGCCAACGACGGAGGTTGTCTACGGTGGTTTCCTCACAGTGGTGGTCCTGATGGTCACAGGTGGAAATGTCCAAGCATCCAGTACTGCCCTATGAATTGCTTGGAAACCCTTGAGAACTTCCGTTGTTATGGTTCATTACATTACTCTCAGGTTTCGGGGCGTAATTGTCAGCATAGTTAGGTGTAACAAGTATTAGGAAGGGTTCGCCTGTGGGAAATATACAAAAAAAGGGTCATTAAGTATTTACAAAAGAATGTGATGGAGGTTCAAAGAGGCATCTGATTGAGTCACTCGCTCAGGTTTGCTAATCTGGGGAGACGGCGATAATAAGTTAACGTGTTATGTCTCCTATACTACATTCAACCCCTCAATCCCCCACCATCTTGCAAACAGATGCATCACGACTTCATGGTATAGGGTATATCTGCTGCAAGACCATGGATAAGGGCAAATGCATTCTCATCCATGGGGTTCCAGATTTTTAATAGAAACTGAGACTTGATATCCACAATCAAGGGGCAACAAAAAAAAATGGGGGCTAGAGCTGTTGGGCTAAGCCTGGCTACGACAAAATGTTAAAATTCAGGAATAAATTTTTGAACTTGTGATTGACCACCATCCATTTATCCCATTTATCAAATATACATTAGATGCAGTTGAGAATCCTAAAAACCAAGGTTGGGGGCTACAAAGACTAAGGAGAAGTTATCCCCATTACCAGTTCTCAGCAAATGGCGAGCAGGAAAAGCTCTTGCAGTCCACAGATTGCTTGTCACATACCTGTTCAGCCATCCAAGGCAAGAAGATGACATAATGAACTATGAGATGAGTATACTCCATAATGACATGTAACAGGCAAACGTACATGCCCTCACCGATACCGTCAAAAGAAGTAGGTGATAAGATCATGGAATACATTTCAAGGCAGCTACTTGTAATGATCCTCATATATCAAAATGCTAGAGTGTGTGAGAAATGGATTCCCACCGAAACCGGTATTTTCCTCCACAGCATACTACTCCCTTATTGCAAGTTAGGAAGTTAAGTGATGGGGTATTTAGTCTTCTCTGTAGCTCGTGTTCATAGTACCTGCCGTGCTCTGCATACACAGTATTGGCTCGCCTCCATGATAGCCATCGAGGAGTAGAAGCTGCTAAGAGACGTGCGAGAAAAAACTGTGTGTTCTGCTGGCATTAATAGTGATATCATCACCACCATCCAAGTGTGCGTGAACGGATGCCGGGGGGTCCCCAACCAAGCAACAACAAGAACCATTATTAAATGACAACCTCCAAACCAGACCCCCCCTTGTCGAATCTGTGTCGACCCGATCTCTTCATAGTTTGATGGGAACTTGTTCCAAGTATCGCGAATTACACCAGACGCTCTCAGCGCAGATATAGGGTCACCCCTTCGTTCTTTCTGTGGTCAGTCACCCAGAGTCCAAGAAGAAATGACAAGCAGTTGCAGAAATATCGTGCTGCTAAACGAGCTCAAGATGTTGAGGATCGCCTCCATCCATTAGCATGCTCTGCCCCTTACCCAGCTGAAAATCAGTGGCCAGGTTCGCCATACAGACCACTGTGTCACTTCGCTGGGATAAAGTGGTCAATCATGGGAATCGGCAGATCTCGGGATTATCAGGGTAAAGCTCCTAGTGGCAGAATATGTTTGAGGAATCGCAATTTTCCACCATCTCTACTTTCCAATGGGACATCCATCCACTCCTGTGACACGACATCCATACATTAGTCATACTCTTATGTTCAGAAACAGAAATAATTCACACAAGAAAAAAAACAACAGGAGAAAGAATAGAAACGTATCCTTTGGTAATTATAAAAATAGCAATGGAATTCCACACTTAATGATGATTATCTAATTAGCCAGAGAAAGGATCTCATAATCATAGGACTGGGGTATTTGTTACCGAGACCGGGACGCACCCACTAGAGGAGCTCTTAGCCGATCGTAGGAGACTTCGTGATGGTCAGGAAATATAACGCAGAACAGAGACAGAGGATCAGCGAGAAATTTTAAAGTACGATGGCAAGGGGTCTCAGAGTGAGAAAACATTAAATGACGTCCATTTCTTCGTCAGTAACGTAGAAGATCCTGCAAAAGAGAAGCAAAGTTCATGTTTCATTCGATGAAAGAATTCTTTTGCGCCTTGCAGAAACTCCATCTTCCTGAAAATGTGAAGACCAGGGATGCTGACGCCGGACGTTGCACGGTCACCGAGGTTTGCGTTCTTCCGTCTCTACACGTCGTTCCTCCCTCCAGCGTAAAAGGGTTGTGATGTCCATCGTGGCGGGTATCGTTGGCCAACCCTACCTGGGTATCGCTGTTTGGGGAGACGATCAGGGGCAGACCGATCGTTTGGTTTCGACTAGACATTGTCTTCTTGCTCTTGGAGACGTGATTTTTTTGTAAAAAGTTATTTTAAAAAAATTTTTTTTTTTGAAAAAAAAAAAATTTAATAAGTGTAAAATTTAAAAAGAATTTTTGAATTTTAAAAAGAAGGTAAATTTTGTTTTTTAAAATAAAAAAAAATTTTTTTTTTTTTTTTTTTTTATATTAAAAAAAACCCTTTTTTTAAAACGAAAAAAAAAATTTCATTCCAATTTTTTTTTTGTTTTTTAAAAAGAAAAAGTGGACAAAACTTGCTTAGACTTTAATCAAAAACATTTTAATATATTTTTTTGCATTCGGGGTTACCAGAAAAACTAGTTGATAACTTTTGGGGTGTCCGCAAATTTTATTCGGCTAGCCGTATATTATAATATATTATATATATTGTTACCCCGACCGCCTCGTTTTCCTGACCAACACAAGGGGGTGGGCGCGGCTTGCTTTCCAGGGTGGGAAAACACTAAACAGCCCCAAGAGGCACCGGCCCCCCACAGGCCCCAGAAAACCAAGAGGGGAAACCCCAAGTGGCGAGGCGGGGCACGAAATAAAACAAAATGACGTTTTTCCTTTTTTTACAAAGTTTTTACCGACATTTTCTTAGGACAATACGGGGGGAAACCAGATGTCACAGAAATACAGCTTAAACGGGGAAAAACACAAAGTATATCGGCACAAGGGCCACACGGGGTCTTCACAGGAGCAGCACCCAACGCCTTCTTTTGGCTTGTTCCTCCTCCGCTACAGCATTTGTCATTTTTGCCAGGTCCCTTCATGTTAAAAAAATCCCCCGGCCCTTTTCATGAAAACACTTTCGCAAGAGACAAAGACCCATAATTTGTAAAATATTAAAGTATATGTGTATGAAAAATAATGTATATAATGAATTGATATATGTATATGATTTATTTTAAATAATATATATGTTTAATATATGTTATATGTGATTATGTTAATTAATTATAATATGTATTTATGATATTATGTTTTAATGTAATTTTATATAGGGTTATTATTTATTATATGTAATAATATATAGATATATATGAATATATTATATGTTTTAAATAAGTATAATAAAGATTACAAAAATGAAAACTCCCAATTAAGACATCGTCTTTTTTTTTGGGTGACCACGGGGGTCAAAATGAACCTCCCGTTAACAAAAAAAAAAAAAAAAAAAAAAAAAAAAAAAAAAAAAATAATATATATATATATATATAATTTAAATATTAATAATATTTATATATATATTATTATATATATATAATATATTATATATATATATTGTTAATATGGATTATATTATGTATTTTTATTTTTTATTTTATAAAATTTTTTTTTAAGGGTGGGTTCTGTTTGAGCCCCCCTGGTCACAGAGTGAAGGATTTGTAGGTTTATGTTTGTGATGCTTTTGGAGTGAGAAAGGGGTAGGGTCCTCAGTTCCTTTTCCCTAGAGTGCCGGTGTTTCCTTTTTGGTAATCATTTTCTCTATTTATCCTTTTGGGACCAGCACTGATTTGGGGTGGCTTGGCCACCCCGGGGTAGGAGGCAGTCGAGGTGAAGTTCCTTTCCCCAAAGGGGAAAAACCCCAAACCCGGGGACTCGAACCCTCGAACTAGATTGCGTCGTGCCCTCTTTAGTCCCAGCTCTAAGCACTCGGCCCCGCGGCCGTATATAATATAATTTTGTAATATCATGCATATAAGTAGATATGTAATGTATAATATTTAAAATGTGATATAGTATTATGTGTAGATTATAGTATTGTATGTAAATATATGTATAATATGTATATAAATAATATGTATAAATAGTATGATATTGATGATATATAATAATATATATATATAATTTTTAATATTTTATATATTTTATAATATATATTAAAATATACACATACAACATATATGTGTACAGCCACCAACAAAAAAGGTGTAGTGACCAGCAAGGCTTGATTATAGTGTCAGACTATGACACTTATACCATTTACTTATATCATTCATTTTTGCTCTCAAGACTCGTACCGAGATGTGCCGATGGAGCGGGCCGAGCGGTAAGCACTCTCAGAAGGCAGGGTGGGTGGGTTAAATATTATTCATGGAATTTAAATATGCATCAGCGTATCTTTGATTGTTAGGTAGCACTCATTATAACACATACACATGTTGAATTCTTTTGGTTACCTGATATTGCCTTAAATAACGGGGTTTCACAGTCTGTTACCGCATAGGTTAAAACAACACTCTCCGTGTGGAACATCAAAAGGAGTCTGGGCACATTCTAAAAAGAACATCACAGAAAGATGAAAACAGACAAACACACAAAGTTAATATTTAAGGAAGAAGCTTGGACATATATAAATGACAAAAAAGCCTGCATTTACTCTTGGTGTACACATTATTTATCTTTCAAAAGATAACTGCTTGAATCCTCCGTCCGTCACCGTAAAACACAATAATGATAAACACAAAGAATAGGCTTGACTACGGCCTGTCTGTATATGCCTGCAGCAAGATCTCTAAATAAGCAAGTAGTCTTCCGCAAAGGATCTCTGGCTTACTGCTAGAATATCCCTTGCTTAGTTAAATTAACCCGTGGATTGTGAGAGACGGAGAGTAGCTTTTGTCAGGACTCTCATTTATCTCCCATACCTCCCAACGTATTAGAGGCAGGAACAAGCAGTTAAGCGCTTGGAGTTCTGGAGGCTTTTTAATATAATAAAATCAAAATATCTTTCCATCTATAACTTATGACATTAATAACAAAGGATAAAAAACGAAACAAAGTATAGACATATTATTAAAAACTAGAATAAAAAAGTTGAAATGCCAACGACGGAGGTTGTCTACGGTGGTTCCTCACAGTGGTGGTCCCTGATGGTCACAGGTGGAAATTCCAAGCATCCAGTACTGCCATGAATTGCTTGGGAACCCCTTGATGACTTTCCGTTTTCTTATGGTTCACTTACATTCTCTCTCAGGTCGGGCGTAATTGCAAGCATAGCTTAGGTGTAACAAGTATTAGGAAGGGTTCGCCTGCTGGAAATATACAAAAAAGGGTCATTAAGTATTTACAAAAGAATGTGCATTGCAGGTTCCATAAGAGGCATCTGATTGAGTCACTCGCTCAGTTTGCTTAATCTGTGGGAGAATGGGGATAATAAGTTAACGGGTTATGTCTTCCTATACTATCATTCAACCCCTCAATCCCCACCATCTTGCAAACAGATGCATCACGACTTCATGGTATAGGGTATATCTGCTGCAAGACCATGGATAAGGGCAAATGCATCTCATCCAATGTGGTTCCAGATTTTTAATAGAAACTGAGACTTGATATGCCACAATCAAGCTAGAGCTGTTGGCTATAGCCTGGGCTACGACAAAATGTAAATTCAGGAATACATTTTGAACTTGTGATTGACCACCATCCATTTATCCCATTTTTATCAACTATACATTAGATGCAGTTGAGAATCCTAAGCTACAAGACTTAAGGAGAAGTTATCCCCATACCAGTTCTCAGCAACATGGCGAGCAGGAAAGCTCTGCATTCCAGATGCTTTGTCACATTACCTGTTAGCCATCCAAGCAAGGAAGATGACATAATGAACTATGAGATGAGTATCTCCATAAGACATGTAACAGGCAACACTGTACATTCCCTCACCGATACGTCAAAAGAAGTAGGTGATAAGATCATGGAACATTTCAAGCAGCTACTTGTAATGATCCATCATATATCAAACTGCTAGAGTGTGTGAGAAATGGATTCCCACCGAAACCGGTATTTCCTCCACAGCATACTACTCCCTTATTGCAAGTTTAGAGAAGTTAATGTGATGGGGATTTAGTCTTCTCTGTAGCTCGTGTCATAGTACCTGCCGTGCTCTGCCATACAGTATTGGCTCGCCTCCATGATAGCCATCGAGGAGTAGAAGCTGCTAAGAGACGTGCGAGAAAAACTGTGTTCTGGCCTGGCATTAATGGTGATATCATCACCACCATCCAAGTGTGTGAACGATGCCAGGTGGTCCAACCAAGCCAACAACAAGAACCATTATTAAATGACAACTCCAACCAGACCTTTCGAATCTGTGTCGACCGATTTCTTCATAGTTGCTGGAACTTGTTCCAAGTTATCGCGAATTACACCAGACGCTCTCAGCGCAGATATATGGTCACCCCCTTCGTTCTTCTGTGTCAGTCCACCCAGAGTCCAAGAAGAAATGACAAGCAGTTGCAGAATATCGTGCTGCTAAACGAGCTCAAGATGTTGAGGATCGCTATCATTAGCATGCTTGCCCCTTACCCAACTTGAAAATCAGTGGCCAGGTTCGCATCCAGAACCCTGTGTCACTTCGCTGGGATAAAGTTGGTACAATCATGGGAATCGGCAGATCTCGGGATTATCAGTTAAGCTCCCTAGTGGCCGAATATGTTTGAGGAATCGCCAATTTTCCACCCTCTCTACTTTTCCAATGACATCCATCCACTCCTGACACGACATCCATACATTAGTCATACTCTTTATGTTCAGAAACAGAAATAATATCACACAAGAAAAAAAACAACAGGAGAAAGAATGAAAATATCCTTTGGTAATTATAAAAACTACCAATGACATCCACACTTAATGATGATTATCTAAATTAGCCAGAGAAGGATCTCATAAGTCATAGGACTGGGGTATTTGTTACCGAGACCGACGCACCCACTAGAGACGTCTCTTAGCCGATCGTAGGAGACTTCGTGATGATCAGGAAATATAAGCAGAACAGAGACAGAGGATCAGCGAGAAATTTTAAAGTACGATGGCAAGGGTCATTCAGAGTGAGAAAACGATTAATGACGTCACTTTCTTCGTCAGTAACGTAGAAGATCCTGCAAAAGAGAAGCAAGTTCATGTTTCATTCGATGAAAGATTCTTTTGCGCCTGCAGAACTCCATCTTCCTGAAAATGTGAAGACCAGGATGCTGACGACGACGTTGCACGTCCGAGGTTTGCGTTCTTCGTCTTACACGTCGTTCCTCCTCCAGCGTAAAAGGTTGTGATGTCCATCGTGGCGGGTATCGTGGCAACCTACCTGGGTATCGCTGTTTGGGAGACGATCATGGCCGACCGATCGTTTGGTTTCGCTAGACATTGTGCTTTTGCTCCTGGTAGACGTGATGATGTGTTTATGACATTATATTATAGACGGAATGTGATGCCTGAGTCACCGAATTCAGTGTAGCAGTGCAAATGTGTGTGTACGTGTATCTAGAAAGCTCCCTCCCTCAGTCAGTGGCTGGGCAGTCTCCAAGATTAGTTGATTTGTTGGTCATAAACAGATCCAAAAGAGGGAGCACAGCAACGAACTCGTTTCTGTGACTTGCGTGCGTGACTGAATCAGCGCTGAAGGCGCTGAGAGTTGCCAGTTAACATCAATGTTTCCAAATACTTAAGCTGGTATTTACATACACGTGTCACATACGTATAATATAACTAAAAGGAAGAATAAAAAAAAAAAAGACATAAGTACCACAATGAGAATAATCAGATGTTTTCATATATATATATATATATATATATATATATATATATATATATATATATATATATATAATATATATATATGTATATGTATGTGTGTGTCTATATGTGTGTACACACACACACATACACACCTACACGCATACACTCACACATATAACTTCCATTTGTTTTCCTTGCTTGCTTGAGATTTGCGAAGTTCTGGCTTCGCCCGGGCCTTTCACTTATGGCCCGGCCTTTGTTTTCCTACTATTTTTCTTATACAAAATTATAATATTTTAGAATATGAAAAAATCTGATATTTAAATTAAATACGAAATATAAACATATAAACAAAACAACCATTAAAATTGAAATATTCCTAAACTTCATCTAAATTTGCATAGATATATGAATATGTAAAAGATATGCAATTAGAATCACATATATAAAATGGCTCTAACACAAATTTCTCCTGACACCAATTGTTACAATATTTTGAACATTTGCCACAAATTGGCTTACCATCATGTAAACAAGACAATTACCCATATTCATAGCGCGACCAAAGTGCTAACGTTGGAAATCTTTACTTAGGCGATCCGTTGGCATTCATTAGGTCGTGGCTTATGCCCCGCCCCTCCAGTTATCGTCTAATTCTTCCTCTTTTAGTGTCTTCGAACCAAATAGAAATGATTGATACATAAGGCAATAGTGGTAATAAAGACAATCCATGATCACCCCAAACGAAATAATTTTATCTAAGGGCTTTTGGCACTTCCCATGCGGAATCAATACAATACGTTCCCTATATATTTGAAGCATAACACCCAGGTGATATATAGATTAGCATCATTAATTAATTTAGAATATTTCTGCTTTTATTTCCAAAATTATTTTATGATTTATAATCTCTACAAATTAATTAAAACTTTTCCTATTACTCCCATCTTAATGGAAGTTTTGTTTAAAGTTTAAGTTTATTAAAAAAGTTAGTGTTTTTTCGTGATCCAAATTACATCTGAAAAACAAATGATACATTTCTAAGTGTAAATGTTTTATCATTATTATGTCATTATTATTATTATTATTTTTTTTAAAATGTAAATTGTTATTCATTGTTTTAGTAATATTTTTTATTTTTGAAAAA
>NW_023648559.1:0-6766 GCF_015228065.2 Penaeus monodon | reverse complement strand
TTGTTTGATCGGGGGGCGACCCCCCGCACCCCATTGCCACCATACCCATGAAGCCCCAAGCTCACCGTATCTGCACGAGAGGGCTTCCTGGAACGAAGCCCAGCGCACAGGCACAGATGCCTCCGCTGCAGAGCCCCCGTTCCCGGCGAGCGCGAGGCACTGTTCGTCCGCCTCGCACGCCCCGCCGACGGCCGCGGGCCCTGGCGGAAGGACCCAGAGAGTCGGCACTTATCTCCTCTGTGCTATCTGAGCATCGCGTTTGTCGTCAGTGGAAGTTGATCCCCAAATTATATGAGGTACATCCCCCCACTTTGAAACACTTTAAAGAGCTCATAAACAAAAAATTTTTTTGTTTATGAGCTCTTTAAAGTTTTTTCAAAGTGGGCGATGTCCCTCATATAATTGGGGCATCACTTCCACTGACGACAAACGCGATGCTCAGATAGCACAGAGGAGATAAGTGCCGACTCTCTGGGTCCTTCCCCCAGGGCCCGCGGCCGTCGGGGGGGCGTGCGAGGCGGACGAACAGTGCCTCGCGCTCGCCGGGAACGTGCTCTGCAGCGGAGGCATCTGTGCCTGTGCGCTGGGCTTCGTCCAGGAAGCCCTCTCGTGCAGATACGGTGAGCTTGGGGCTTTCATGGGTATGGTGGCAATGGGGTGCGGGGGGTCGCTCGATCAAGTACATATGTTATATATACACATATATATACATACATATCTAGACATATGTATACAATATACACACAAAATATGCACATGTATACAGTATATGTATGTATTCATATGTATATATATAAAATATATACACATATGTATACATACACACCCACCCCCCACACAACACACACACACACACCCACACACATATATATTATATATATTTGTAATTATATATATATATATATATATATATATATATATATATATATATATATATATATAGTCATATGTATAACATATATATACATTATATATATTTCATATATATATATATATATATATATATATATATATATATATATTATATATATATTATATATTCATATATAAGTAGGACTAGAGAGGACTGAAACCCTCACCATACGTACGTGCATGACGTACATTAACACCGGACTCTGGAATTTATTATCGTAATAAATGACCGTAACCGGAATCATTAACCATATTTAATAATGCCCAACCCCACGTACACTAAACTACCTTTCGGTTGTACATGATGTATCATAACAGGAAGTAGGCATATCGAAATCTAGATAAAAATCTTTGAGCCCCTGACTCTTGTCTCTTGCAAATAATCTTTCCACATTATACCAAAGGGGCTGTGTCCTTTGAAAATAAATGGATATGGATATAAAATATACTTGAACTTGTAATTTAATTGAATAATAATAATAATAAGAGGAAGAAAAAACAAGCAGACAAACAAACAAACATACATCCAGCTGCTGACACCCTACCCCTACCTCGCATCGCAATATTCATCATGTTTGGACTTGTAAGGAATCAATAGTTGACCATGTTACAGGCGAGTGATCCCTCCCCTCATAATAAATGACTATCATAATCAATCACAAATAACCCACGGAAGGGGAAGAGCCCTACCCTTTCCACCCCCATCAGGCCGGATCACAACGGATTGAAGTCAGGTAGTAAACCAATTTCAAGTTATTGGTACGAGAAAGGTGACCCTTCCTTTTTTTTCCTAAATTGCCCGGCCCCCACATTCCTCCATACCCCATTACAAAGCAATATAACAGTAAGAGGAAGAAGAAAACAAGAAACAAATAGCACAATAACCAATGGACATATTAGCTCACCCCATCCCTCCCCCTCACCCCCCGACACAAGCCCTGCTTAAGGAGATAGTACAGCCCTGCACTGAAGTGTTACAAGTGAGTGATCACACCTATAGCTAATGAGCATGACACGATCAATAACCGTGACAGGGAGAGGGAGTTCTCCTTCCCTCCCATCCTCACCCCTGCCTCTCGCCCAGACACACGCGTGCCCCCCATTGGTCATTGAAAGAGGGTAAAATAGGTATTCTCAGCCGCTCTCCGGATACGATACGGATCGGATATTGATCTGAAGGAAATCACGGATATTGATCCGATAATTACATTTAGCCGACATGTCCTGATGTGCAGATTACCTTAAATAAAGTACCCCAATAATAAGAATTCATTGCAGTCAAAAGGATGATAAAATTCGTTGCTGTCCTCAGTATCTTTATTATTGTCTTCAAATATACGTATAATACGAACGACCGAATGATGCTTAAATCATATCGGTCGAGTCCATATGACGACGACTCTAATGCATCTTCATAATGAAAATTCAATTCATTGAAAAGGATCATGAACTTTTTGTTGCACTAAATATGCCTTTATTATATCCTTTTAAGCTAACAAAAAATACGCGTCCTAACAGGTGATAACACAAATAATATAAAAATAACAGGCATAAAGTTTCTGCGTAAATAAAAATGCGATAATCACTATCTCGTACGATGTACGTTTCATACTTTACAACTAATAGGTTAATTCCCTAATAAATTGAAAAGTAGCTGGTTTATTCTATTTAGAGAACATTAATAGGGTTTTCAATGTATCTGCTCGACTTTCAAAGGGGTGGGTTTCCCTTTCATATTTTTCGCCTGAACAACTAATTACATCAACTAGGGTCACCATCTGTCCCCACGTGTCGACCATTTTATGTTTTGCTAATTACCTCAAGGGGCAATGCAATGCTTTTCCAAGAGTGTTCCTGCCTCATTTTTTTAATCTTTTACAATATATAATTTTTAAAATAGGGAATATGTTCAGCTTTCCGTTAAAGCCCCTATGTATAACTATATGCAGACGGGCGTATTCTTGCATGAGAGGGGTTTCATGCTAACACAGACATTTACCTGTCTGTGACCCCCTTTTGATGTAAACGACCAGTGTAAACGTCGATTATGGATCATTCCTTTTATGATGATATAAGAAAAAGACGAATCAGCAACAGAAGGTGGATTTTTCAGTTATTTAAATCACTAACCCCCCCTCCCCCCCCACGATATTGTCTATGGTACCTGCCAACAAGCAATACAGGAAGGAAAGGAAAACTATGCAACAGTAACGTACATTGTAGCTTACTATAATTCGTTTATTTAAAATTTTTCTCCTACAAGAACGGAAAAAAAAATTTTAAAAGGACGCAAATAACCTTCTGGCGGGCACAATTCAGCCAAACTTTACTTTCCTTTTACTCAACTTAGAGAAAAAAAAAAAAGCCCTTTTATTGATATACAAGGGTGACTGAAGTGTATTTATAGAACAGAGCATTTTTTTTAGACCTGGGAAATATATGGTAAAAGTGTTAAAAAATGTATTGGAACGATGTGCAGCATTCTCAGACGTATGTACTTGTCTCCCCATACACGCTGAAAAATGTATTGGAGGAGGATTGTGACATTATTAGTTTTTCCCAAGTGTACCAAAATTTTAAACGAAATATAACTATACATAATATTTATGCAATAGTTTTATACTTTTAAAGTACAATATTTATGCTTTGTTTTTTATATGATATTTATCTGTATGTTACTTTTACTTATAAAATGCTTATTTATTGATAGATTTTTAAATATGTCAGTATTTTAACATTTTAGTCCCGCATGGTATTCGCTGCTAATGGCCTTTGCTGTGGACACGTAGATAATTTTAAATAATAAATCAATCGATAAATGAAAATAATTTCTGTTAATACTTTTAGATATTTACTTATTTCTCTTTTATAACAAAGGGCATATGGTCATTTTATACAAAAAAATATGTATATATCTGCTAAAATATGAGCAAGTAATGACCGGATGCGGTCGTTCGTATTTAAATCTCTATTAGAATCTGAATGCTCCTTCTGACAGAGGAGACTTTCCGTAACCGATGGAGGTAACATTTCCGAAAGACAGCAATTCGTCTCCTCATATCAATTGCATATCTGTCTACGGATTGGAAAAACCCCAAATGCGAGGAAAATGAGAAGTAAAACTTGAATGGTGCACAAGTTGACAACTTGTGCAGATTCGATTCTGACAAATGATCGCGACAAAATGTATGTAATTTTCCAGAGTTTATTGTGTTTGCAGCCATGCAAGTAATTGTTTTTTAATACTACTAATGAAAGAATATTACTGTTTTTTTTTCTTTTTTTCTTTCTTTACAGGGAACCTCTACTCTTGATATGGCTGTAAGCATAACCAAATTTAAGTCAAGCCCGTCTATGTTTTTATTCGTGTGAAGTCATGTTTATAGCTACATTTATGATCATAATCACACTTTTATTTCCCTCGATAAATAAGCATCGCAGGGAGGGGGAGGGGGAGGGAAGGAGAGGAGTAGGGGGGGGAAGGAGAGGAGTGGGAAAGGGGGGGAGGGGCCCCGCCAACAGCTAGGGATTTTTTGGATGGAGAGCGACCTGAGCTAGGGGAAGGAGCAGTGTGTAGAAGGATGGTTAAAAAACCCACAAAGAGGTGAGTCTTCAGAATTCTAGCTGTCTAAAACATGGGGTTTTATTTGGTCAAAGATGAAGGGGGCGAAAAAAAGTACTTCCCTGGGCCCCTCTTTTTGTCCGTCCATTAAGGGCCCTTGCTATGCAAAGGTAGAGGCATTGATGGAAAATTGACTTTTTTTTAAAAGATAAGCAATACTTTTTAACACTTTTGCATATATTTCCCCGGTCTGAAAAAAATGCTCTGTTCATATACATAACACTTCAATCCCCCTTGTTTTTCAATAAAGGACATTTTTTTCTAAAAGTTAAGAAAGAGGAATTTTTTTTCTCCTTTTATTATGAGGTAATGCTTTTTTTTCCCCCAAACGAATTTTTTTTACTTCCCTTTTAAAATAAAATTTCTGAAAAAAATTCCCGGTTCCGCTTTTTTCCTCAACTCCCTCTATTTTACCTTTTCGACCGATGTTCTCGTCATTCCTCTTTTTCTGCCAATAAAAAAAAAGGGAATATCTAATGAGACACTAACAAGAAAAGGGAAGTACTTTTAATTTTTTTTTTACCCTTTTTTTTTTTTTTTTTTTTTTGCAAAGAAATTTTTATTAAAAAAAAAAATATGTAAGTTGTTGATAACTTGGCTTTTTAATATTTTTTAATAAAAAATCAGACTTATCATTTGGGGAAATTGCATGCTGCTGATAAAAACCCCTGCAAGGTGCGTACATTTTTTTTCTTCCTCCGGTCAATTAACTCTTGGTAAAAAAACCCTGCTTTCGGGGGGAATTTTTCTTTGTCCAATATATTACAATTTCAAAGGGGTTATGGGAGAGGGCTAACGAGAAAATTATTTTACCCTATTTTTCATATTTATAAAAGTCCTAGACGATAAAGAGCTAAAAAGGGTTAATAATTTAAAAAAGGCCTTTTTTTTATAAAAGTGTTTTGATTTATGAAAAAAAAAATAGTTATAGTTAACTTTTTTTCCCACTACAGCAATTAGTGGCAAGCAAAAGATTATAGGCAAAAGGTTAAGACACAGTTTTTTCTTCTTTTGATGAATTATATGAAGTTAACGGGTCGAGCAGAAATTTTATCCTGTACTAAGAAAATATATTTTTTTTTGTAATGGAGATTTAAAAAAAATTATGCAGTATTAAAAGTGGGTCTGAATGCTGTAGTCTGATGGCGAGGTGACCATCCCAAAAGAAACAATTATCTACTATCCATTCTTGGGTGAAAAAGGAAATGGTGGGGAGATCGAGACGTAAAGCTTGGCTGAATTACCCCCACCGAAGGTTATTTGCGTCCTTTTAAAAATTTTTTTTCCGATCTTGTGAGACAAAAATGTTTTGCTAGAAAACAAATTACAGAAACTACAAAATAGGTTTTCCGTTGCATAGTTCCTTTTTTCCTGTATACGTTGGCAGGTACATAGAAAAACGTGGGGGGGAGGGGGGGGAAAGTGAGTAAAATACTGAAAAGCTACCACATTTAATGCTCTCTAAATATAAGAAAAAGAACTTTTTAATCTATTAGGTAATTTTAAACCCGTAGTTGTATAACAGACGCATACAAATGTTGAGATAGTGTTTTGTTTATTAATTTATGCAGAAAATTTATGCGTTATTTTTCTTCATTTTTGTTTATTGTTAGGACGCGTGTTTGTGTTAGCTTGAAAGGTATAAAAAGGCAATTGAATGAACAAGATTTTAGACCCTTTTCATTTAAATTTCCCTTCCCTACGTCGTCTGTCCTCTTAGTACACTTTTTTATATATTTTATAAATATTATATATATTATAATATAATTATAATTATATATATATAGGTGTGCGCCCGCGCGCGCGGTGTGTAGTATAATGTCGTAAATAATATAGACACAGTGTGTGTGTGTGTGTGTGTGTGGTGTGTGTGTGGTGTTGGTGTGTGTTGTGTGTGTGTGTTGTGTGTGTGGTGGTGTTTGTGTGTGTGGTGGAATAATGTGAATATATTATATAAAAAACAAAACACAATACTTTTTATATATATATATATATATATATATATATATATTATTATATTATATGTGTGTGTGTGTGTGGTGTGTGTGGTGGTGTGTGTGGTGTGTATGTGGTGTGTGTGTGTTGTGGTCTGTGTGTGTGTGTGGGGTGGGGTGTGTGATGTAAACAATGCATAGCAAGTTTTCACCTCGTCCCTGTAGTTTCGGTCTTGCTATGTATTTTGTATTGTTTTTACAAAACACCACACACAAAACCCTGCAAAAAAAAAAATAA
>NW_023648558.1:0-6767 GCF_015228065.2 Penaeus monodon | reverse complement strand
TTTTTTTCTTTCATCCAAAATTTTATTAAATTTTCCGTAGAGGTTGGCCCCCCACTCAGCCCCAGCAGAAAAACTAAGATATGTACGACCTTTAAGATTGGTTCTGAGCAAAGTAAATGTTTAAAATTTTCTCGGGTCGGGTCTCTTAAACGCATATTCCCTATTTTATTCTGACATCTCGAACCTAAAAGGCGAAAAGAGACTAGATAAATCGGAGTATTTTAAAACGGAAAATTCTAGAAAAATCTATAATTTTTGCTACCCCTTGGGTTCCCGCTTCCAGCAAGAGGGTTGCTAAAAACCCGAAGGGAAGGGGAAAGAATTTTGGGATCTTGCAGTTTTCCCCCCAAAAACAGGGTTTCGCAGATGCTCACCCCTACGTTTTCTCCCTATACGTTTTAACCACCACACCCCAACATTATCCCAAACATTTTTGTTTTCCCTTTTCCCCTTCTCTTAAAAAACAACATTAACCCCCCCAAAAGGGCATTAGCCCCAAATGTCATCATTTCATTTTTAAAAACAACTTCACCTAAATCTTTTCTTTTACAATTTTATTGCAACGTCCGGAAAAACCGAAGTAAATTTGGAAAAAAACACCCAAATTTACCCGGTTTGCTGTTGCAAATCGAATAAAAAAATGGTTGGGCCCCAAAATTGTGAAGGGAAAACAACGTTTAAAAATATGGTTAAACATTGATATAAAAACCTGCTGCAGGGTCAGAAAATCATGTGGGAAAAACCCCCCGCAAAAACCGAGGCTTTTACGAATGGACAAATGCCCAAGTGGTGTTTCTTTTTTTTTTAGTCCCTTTTAATGAAATCAACATAAAAATAATACTTTTTACTGAATGAAATCCCTCATTTTAATTCCCACACTCCAAAAAAAAATAAAACGATGCCAATCTTTTCGGGTTCAGTGTCGAAAAGGCGAACAGGGAGGGAAAAGATCAATTCAGCCGAAAGAACAACCACGCCCAAATTTCAGTAAAATTTTTGTTATTACACCCCCAACGCCAAGCAAGCAAGGGGGGGTGATCTCCCCCGGGAAAAGGGGAAAAATAAAGCCCAAAAATTTTGTTTGGATCTTTTCCCAAATTTTTAAAAACGGTAAAGGGGGAAAATAAAACTAGTATCATAAGTAAGCTTTCATAGGGTCTAAAGAATTAAAGGGGAAAAATATGTTACAACAAAAAAAAGCCCGATTAAAACGTTAAAAACACCCCCCCGAGTCATGGGCCTTATAAAATATGTACAACCTTCGCAAAGTGAATAAAGAAAAACGAGGGTTTTTCATGAGGAGAAAAATTTCCCAAAACATCCCCCGGTACTTCAACCGTTTCAGGATTCCATTGTTTTATAAAATTTAAAAAAGTATCAAAAAATTTTAATTTGGGGGACCGAAAAGACTGGGTAAATTAGACATGCCCAAACCCGGAAAAGGGTGTTTTGAGAAAACATCAAAAACACAAATTTCTAAGATAAGAAAAGGGGTTTGAAAATTGAAAAATAGCAAGGAAAAAAAAGTCGCAACCCCCAAAAGGGGAAAAGGGGTTTGGAAAATTTAAGTCTATTTCACCTATCATACGACGAATTGAAAAAAAACCCCAGTAGAAATTGCACAAGAAAACAAGGAGACCCAACGGAAACCCAACAACCGGCAATCAAAAAAAAATTTTATTCAGGTTTAAAAAACCCAAAAAGTCACTGTTTTGCAGTATTTTCCCAGAAAGTTGTAAAGGGGAACCCTTAAGCTCGTGTCATTTTCCTTTGATTTGGCACAAAAATTTGAAGTGCAAGAAGGAAGTTTTGGGACAAAACTAAGAGCCCGTTGGCTAACGTAAAATAGGAGATTAATCTTTAATGATAATAATAATGAAAAATAATAATAATGAAAATAAAAATGAAAAATAATAATAATGAAAAATTAAAAATTTAATTATTTATTTAAATTAATAATTATTATTATAAAATAATAAAAAATTTTGATGATAATAAGAAAAATTTAAAAATTTAATAATAAAAATAAAAAATAATAATAAAAAAATTTTTAATAATAATTAAAAAAAAAAAAGTTTAAAATAATGATAAAGTAATGAAAATATGAATAATAGTAAAGATAATAAAAAAATTTTGATTTTTTTCCATATTGTTGATTTTGTTTTTTAAAATTAGGGTTTTTTATTGTCGGAAATAATAATAAACAGCAGTGCAGCAGCAGCAGCAACAAAAAACAACAACAAAAAAAAACCAACAAAAACAACAACAACACAACAACAACAAAACAAAAAACCCAAAAAAACAACTTTAAATTAACTTTAACCCCCCTTTTTAAAACAGTAACAGTAAAGTAACGAAAACGGGAAACAGCAACGCAACGAAACAGCAACAGAAACAGCAAAGCAACAGCAACAGCAACGAAACGGCAACAGCAAAAAACCCAACACAACAGAAAAACAAACAACCAGAAACCAACAAAAAAACAGCAACAACAAAACAAAAATTTAAAAAACAATAACAAAAAATGCATAGGCTAGTAATAATTAGGTAATAATGATAATAATCAAAAAACAAAAAGGAAAGACAAGGGACTGGTTTTTAAAAACGGTTTCAAGATCAAGTGAAGCAAGAGTTCAGTTGACCTTAGTGTTCGAGGTTTCAGAATAAGGGAAAAGGAGAGTTTTATTTCGCCCCCGAAGCCCGAACCCTTTTACACCATTTCATCAAAGGTTATCATTTTTAAACCAAATCATAAAACGAAAAAAAAATAATAAAAAAAAGAATGGCGTACCAGGCAGAATCCTAATTTACGTAAATTTCCCTGGGAATTTTGTCGATATCGTTTTGATGTTCCCAACAAAAGGGGTAATGAAGAATAACAAAACCCGGGTGCAATTTTAGAACCTGGATACTATAATGATAAAAATTTCAGGGGAAAGATGTAAAAGTTTAAAAAAAAAATAAATGACCAAAATGAAAATGGTAAACATTTAAAAAAACGAAAAAAAAAAATTTGGTGATAAAATGACAATTTGGGGGATAATGGGTCCCCGCTGAGATGGATGAGTGATTTTGAAAATAAAAAATAAAAAATAATGATAACAATAATAAAAAAATTTAAAGGCAAAAGGGCAAAAAGAAAAAATGACCTAACAAAAAAATGATTTATAATCATATCATAAAATCAAAAAACAAAAAAACCCAAAAAAAATAAGGGAATATCAAGATCGAAAAAATAAAAGTAATAACCCAAAAATTAAATAATAAAAAAGATAAAATAATAATAAAATAATTAATAATCTAAAATAATAATAATAATAATAAAATAATAATAATAAAAAAATAATAATAATAAAAAAAAAAAATAAATAATAATTTAAAAATAGTTAAAAAAAAAAAAAAAAAAATAAAAAAATGATTAAATAATAATAATAATTTAAAAAATAAAACAAAAATAAATAATAACGGGTATTAGTAATAACAATAAAAATGGTAACAATAAAAATAAATAAACAATAATATTTAAAAAAAAATAACAACAAAATAATAATAATAAAAATAATAATAAATGATAATAACAATAATAAAAAATAAAATAATAATTTTTAAAAATGATAGTAAAAAAGGAAAAATAGGGAAAAAATGATTATAAAATAATAAAAAAATCAGTTAAAAATAATTTAAAAATTTATTCAAGAAAAAAAAAAAACAAAATAATGATTATTTAATTTTCCGCCTATCGTTTTCCCACCCCCATCAACATTTTATTTCATGATCATTGGGTTTCCAATATGTGAAATTATGATATTTTTGCATCACTGCCAAAGTTTTCCCCCAAAATTAAAAAAATGCTCCCTTTTTGAATGAAGAAAGTCTTCGTGTTTTTCCCCAATCCCTTTTTGACGTAACTGAATGTAAAAAAACCCTTTGCTTTGTGTAAGAAATTCTTCCCCCAAATATTTTTCCCCAAAAATTGGGCACGGAAAAATGTTTTTCGTTTTTAGAAAACCCCATAAAGTGTATCGTTGGGAAAAACACGGAAATTTTGTGAGTGCAAACCCCAAACCCTTTGGCGCTCGGATCCAAATTATTTTTCCCCCTGATGTGATGTCGAATATCAAACGAAAATATAAAAAAAATTTAAATTTTTTGTGTGTCTTGGGTTATTTATTTTGTCTTGGAGTTTTTTATTTTTTTGTTTTTGTTATTTTTTTTTTTTTATTGTTGGGGGGGGGGGGGGTTGGGTTTAAGGGGTACCGTTGGGGTATACAAGTGTGTAAGTACCCCGCAGCTTGGAAGTACCCGAAAAAAAGTTTTTCGGATGCGAAAGTCAAAAGTAAAAGGGATTGATAAAAAAACTAAATTTTTTGTTTGTTTTTTTTTTTTTAATATATTTTTGTCGTCGCTCTTATATAAAAAAAGTAGAAAAAAAAGGGAAAAAAATTTTGGTTTGCAAAAAAAAAAAGATGGATTTAGGAATTTCCTGGTCACATAATTGGGTATCAAAGAAAGGCCCAAAAAAAAAAAATAATTAAAGCTTTTTTGCTAAATTTCAAATTTAATACGGTAAAATACGTCGATTGGTTAATTTTTTTTTTACACGGAGGGAATTTTGAAAACAAAAATAACCCCGACGAAAATAGCAAATAAATTCCCAATCAGGGGAAGGGGCGTTCTTATTGGAATGTTTGCCTAGTAAATTTTCCTGCGTGATTTTCAGTGTGTTTTCTCCTGAATAAGAGCTTTTGGGAATATCCTTTTCCCGGGGGAAACGGGATAAATATGCGTGAGAAAAAGACAATTTCCAATTATTTTTTAAAAAAAGTGGACTTTGATAGTTCCCCAAAACACCAAAACCCCCCACCCCCCCCCCCAAAAAAAAAAACCCCCCCCCCCCCCCCCCACCAAAACACACCCCACACCACCCACACACACACACAAACACACACACCACCACCACACACAAAAAACATATATAGAATATATATATTAAAATCTATATAAAAAATAATATTTTATAAAAGGTTATCTAAATTTTTTAGTATAATCTATATATATTTATAAAAATTATATATTAAATTTATAGAGAAAGTTAAAAATTATATATATAATATATAAGTATATAGTAATATTAATTTGGATAATATATACTAATAATATTTTAAAATATATTAAAATTTTTATTATATTTCACCCAACAAAAAAACACACACACACAACCCCAAAAACACACACAACACACACACACACACCCCACACACAAACCAAAAACACATATTTATATATAAATAATTTATATTTTATTTTATTTTAAAATATTAATTTATAAATATATAAAAACCCACACACACACACACACCCCACCAAACCCCCACACACACATATTTGATATTTAAGAAGATAATGATAATAGAGAAATTATATATAAAATATAGGAAAATAAAATAAATATAGCTAAAAAAAAAAGATAGGTATATAATAGAATAATGATTATATACTTATATATTAATAGAAGATATTATCAAATATATAAAATATTTTAGATAAATAAAAGTACAAGTAGAGAGAATATAGTTTAAAAATAGAAAAATATATATATATATATATATATTATTATAAAATATATATTAAACAAATATTTTAAAATATAATTTAAATATATATTTTAAAATTTAAAAAAGATTAATATAAAATTATATATGGATATATAAGATATTAATATATTTTAAAAATATATTATAGTATATTCTATATATTATGTAGTAGTATATAAAAAACCCTAACCTTTTTATTTTATAATTTTAACTAACAACCCCATATATATATATATATATGGGAGTATGTAAAGGGTATAATATATTTTAAAATATAATATATATATCCCATATATATATTATAATTTTAAAAAATACACAAAACAACACAAAACCCACACCCACCCCACCCACACATACACAATATATATAATATATTTTATATATATGTGTGTGGGTTGTGTGGGGTGTGTGTGGTTTTGTGGGGTGGTGTGTGTGTGGGGGTGATATATATTTTATATTCTATATTAAATTTTATATATATATATTATAAAAATATATATATATAATATATATACTTAGTATTCTTTTTTTTGACCGCCTTGGTCAATCATGATTTAATTTAGTTTTCATGTTTTACATATTTGGGTAAATCGAACCTAGAACGATGAATTCCTTGGGAAAGGGAAACCTTTCCCCTCGATTCCTATTTTGCCAGTGGGGGGCATAGCCCAAGTCAGTGTTTTGGGCCCAAGCCCCGGGTAGATAGAGAAATGATTACCCAAAAGGGAACACCGGCACTCCCGGGAAAGGAAACTGGGGACTCTACCACGTATTCACTCCAATAGCATCACAACAGACAACTGCAATTTAAGTAACTTTGACCCCGGCGCTCAAAAAAGAATCTACACGAAAAAAAAAAAAAAAAAAAAAAAAAAAAAAAAAAAAAAAAAAAAAAAAAAAAAAAAAAAAATAATAAAATATTATTTTATATATATATTTATTATATATATAATAATAATATTATACATCATTTACTATATATAAAAATATAATAATATATATAAATATAATTATATATATATTCACAAAAAATATATGTAATATATTATATATATAAAATTATTACAGAAATATAGTATATATAAAAAACATATATATATTATATATATAAAATATATAAATATATATTATATATATATTTTTATTACAAATTATAATAAACATATTTTT
>NW_023648556.1:0-6767 GCF_015228065.2 Penaeus monodon | reverse complement strand
TTTTTTTTTGAAAATTATTGTTTAGTTCTTGTTTTGTCATTTTCGTCGCGACGTGTCCCCAGTTCGCCTCCCGAGGGGGCGCCGCTACAACGCATCCTCGGGGTCAGACAGGGCTAACCCGGGGAGTGTTTCCTAATCCTAAAGGGTTCCTCCACTTTTGCATTTTGTATCTACTCACACACAACACACACCAACACACACACACACCACACACACACACACCAAACACACACACACCACACACAACACACACACACCAAACACACCACACACACAAATATTATATATATATATATATTATTATATTATATAAATTTATAAAAATTTAAATATATATCTATATATATATTTTATATAAATATTATAAAATTAATTGATTAGAAAAAATAGACTGATATTGGGAATATATTTATTTTTGATGCAAAAGGCAAAACACATACATCTTATGTATATTATATATAAAAATATAACATCCCCTCACCCACACACACACAAAAACACACAAACACAACACCACACACACACCCCACATAATTATTATATATTATATTTTTATATAAATTTTAATATCATATATATATATAAAATATAATTATATTTTTAATTTTAAAATATAATAATAAAGTTTAAATTTGATATGATAAAAAGCTGATAGATAAATATACATTTACTTTGCAATGTATGGTATATATTTCTATATTTATTATATTTTAATATAATTATATTATATATTATATATATAATATATATTATCGTGTGTGTGTGTGTGGGGGGGTATGTAATATTATGTATATTTTATATATGTTGTGTTGTCTTTTATATTATATATAATTTTTTATATATATATAATATATACTATACATATACATTATATATACATTTATATATTATAATATATATATAATATATATATATATGTTTAATGTTTATGTGTATATTCATCTATTTATATATTATACATCCTATTTCATTATCCATCATCCCACCACGAAGTGTGTGTGTGTGGGGGTTGTGTGTGTGTGTGTGTGTGTGTGTGTGTGTGTGTGTGTGGTGTGTGGTGTGTGTGTGTGTGGTGTGTATTACATGAATATATATTTACTATCCAACATCGCACATATTTTTGTGTGGTGGTGTGTTGATGGTGTGTGTGCGTTTTTGTGGTTTTTAAAAATCGCATCGAAAGTTTCTTGTTAAAATTTTATTGTAAAGGGGAAAAATATATTTCTGTCCCTTTTTTAGCAGACTAAAATACATTTCACTCTCTCTCTCTCTCTCTCTCCCCTCTTTCCTCTCCCTCTCTCTCTCCCTCTCCTCCTTCTCCCCCTCTCTCTTCTCTCTCTCTCTCTCTGATATATATTATATATTTAATATAGTGTGTGTATTAATATATATATATATATATTTTATATATATATATATTTTTAATAAATATATATAATATGTTTGTGTGGTTTTGTGTGCGTGCGTGTGTGTTTGTGTGTTTTTGTGTGTGCATGTGTGTGTGGTTTTGTGTGTGTTTTTGTGGGGGTGTGTGTGTGTGTTGTGTTGTGTGTGTGAGTGTGTATGTGTGATGTTGTTGTATTTATATTTAATTTACTTCTATGGGTATTTTTTGTTGCCTCTTTGCTCAGCATAATAATTTCTCCTTAATATCTGATAAAAATCTTAATAGTTCATACTATCATATTTCTCTCACTATTTACTCTTTCAACCTGTATTAATTTGTTTAGACAAATGAAAAGGAAATTCCAACTTATTAGAGAATCTACAACTAATTTATTAAATGTAAGTATTATATATGGGAAACTTTAAAGTAAATCACATAAATTTATATGTCAAAAATTAAAACATCTGAGTTCATTATTCCAAAAAATAAATCCCACTTAATTACCTTTTTAAACTTTAAAAAATAACTTTTCCTTTTACTCTATTTTTTTAACTAAAAACTACATAATATAATTTAAGAAAGCTGTTTTTAAATTTAAACCCAAATTAAAGGGCTTAAAATAGATACCCGTTGAAAAAAAGAACCCCTTTCTTCACATCAATGATTGAAATCATAAAAATTTGTAAGCAAATTGAATACAGAAATTATGAGATTATTTTTGGGGGCAAGATAAATTACTTACCAAAAATTTTAAAATACTATTTTAATGTCTTTACACAATTACTATTTAAAACTAAAGATTACTCATCAAAAAAAAAATATTTTCATTCTGAAATGGACATAAAATGTCTTGTGCTTATCAGCATCAAAAATACTAAATTAAAATTTTCTAAGCCGAAATTAAACCCAAAGCAAACTTATTCTGGGAAAATACTTAATGTTACTACAAACCAAAAAATTATTCTTACGCTCTCGGAAATTAAAATCATCCCCCTGTTAAGTCCATTCCGTAGAGCTGAGATCTCGTAAAGTAATCATTAATTCCCTTATTCTCTATGCTAACTCAATATATCATACACTTAAAATTTAAAATTTATGTCTTCAATTTAATCATTCTTCAAACTTGACAAAAAATCTATAATTTTTCCTTTATATGATTATTATTTCAAACTAAACTTAGTCCGATACAACCCTTGATCCTTTTAAGTCATACATAAATAAAGAAATACTTTAAACTATTTAAAACACTTTTTCCCATACCATTCCCTCCACCATTTCCCCCCTTAAAAACAAAAACCAAAATTGCTTCAATAGGGCTTCCCCACAATGCCCCAAAGTGACAGGGCTGAAGGTGCTCCCAGGGATGACTTTCAAGACCAACTCCAAACTCCTTCCTCCGTTGGTCTTCTCGACCCGTCTTTTACCCCCGCTTGGGGCCCCTTTTTCCGGTCAAACCCTTAGCAGTTATCATGGATAAATTAAAATTTCTCTTCACTTATTTAAAAACTTCTGCGTCGGACTTTCTATTCCCAGCAAATTTTCAACCTGTATTTAAACTTTAACTTTTGCTATCTCCCTTCCGTGTTATTTTTTGATCCCCGCTTGAATATTGTGATATATCTAGTGATCGCCCCCAAACATTTTTTTCGTATTCGGGGTTCTAGAAGCTTCTGTTAGTCAGGGGTGAACCACGCCTTAGTTTGACGTCTGGGTCATTTTCCTGTTTACCATCTTTCATCTGACCATTTTTTTTCTATTTCGCCCTCATTTTCGCCGATTTTCTATTTTTTTTAGTTGCACCCCTGGGGCTCCGCTCTGCCTCGCGTTGTTTACGAATAATCTATCTGTCCACGACATATGTATAGGGTTTAAAATATATAATAATATATTATTAAAATTTTTAATATATATATATATAAAAATATATAATATATATATATATACCCCAACCACACATATAATATATATCACTAAAGGGTTTTATAAGTGTGTATTATATATATGACACACCCCCCCACACATATAATACATATATTACATATTTTAAAAATACATAAATACATATAAAACACACAATATATTGAAAATTTTATTACATATACCGCCTCGTTGTGTATGTATTATGTTTTGTATATATTACATACATACATATTTGTGTGTATAGTGTTGTGTATGTATGCATTATTATTATGTTGTATGTTTGTGTTGTGTGTGTGTGTTGCTGATTTTAAAATGATTTGGGCTAGGGGGGGTTTAAAATTTTATTTAAATAAAAATACTTGAATGTGCTTTTTTTTCTTTAAAGTTACCAAATTGATGATTTCGCGTAAAACGGAAAATAAAAATGTTAACTCTGAAGCTATATGACGTCTGCCTGTCTTCTTTCAAGGTAAGGGGCCCCCCAAAGGATGATCTGCCATTAAAATCTATTCGGTTTATTAATAAAATTTCCCAATTGTATTCCTTGTTCTAGGAATCTTGATGTCCCTTTCGCTGCGCATGATCATTTCCCGGTTATGTGAAGGCTAGCAATTTTTAACCTTCATTCATTGTAAAATTCATGGCTTTTTTTTTTGCATTTATTGCAAAAAATACTTCTAACAAAGCTGAAATGGTAATGTGAGCTGGATTAAAAAAGAATTTTTTAATGGAAGAGGCTGGCCTGCGAGAACTTTCGGGAAAACGCCACGTCAGATTTACCAGGGTGAGAGAGAATGAGTAAGGGAGTCAGCGATTAATTGGGAAAGGGGGGGTATGTATTATCTAATCTTACCCGGAGAAATTATAGTAAAAAAAAAACTACCAGAATGTGTAACTTTTAACGCTACGTTTTGACGTATGTAGTTTATATTTAGAACGTAAAAATAAGGGGGGCCAAGTTGGGACCCAGCCAAAATTGCTCCCCCACTGCCCAAGGTGGGTGTTTCCGGTGCTCTCGTCTAGTCTGAGCTTATTTCTGACAAAAGAGGGGTGGGTGCTGTCACGTTCGACGTTGATGTAGGTGCATGCTTGCTGTTTTCGTTGGCAGTTTTAAGGAAAAACATGGCTTATAGACACTACCAATTACTCGGGCAGAAAACGTCTACCGTTTGATAAAAATTTTATTCTATAGCAGCGAACCCCACCTACTACCACCTGGCCTCCATTGGGGAACTACCAGAAAAAGAAAACCCCTTAAGCACACAAAAGAGCCCTTTTTTAGATCTAGAAAAATTCAAGTTTGGGGGTGACGCGAAAAAGGGGGACCGCAGCCCCCCAAATTTCTCGAGGGCGTCGTGATTCGCAGTCTGAAAACGCATGACTGAATTTGAGGAGTCCGCCTCAGGAAAATCCGAATCGCCCCACCCGCTCGCAACATCCCGGGTCCGAAACAGCAGGTGCTTCTTTAAAATTTGCCCCGGTGTAAAACAAGATACCAGGACCGGGGTTCCAGTATAAAAAAAGCAATCAAAAACAATCAACTTCAGGGACGGAAAGAGGATTTCAGCGACGCTCCCCCTCCTATGATACTGTTTTTCCCCTCGACGATCAAGCCCCCCAGACCCCGGTATCTAAAAACATTTTGAACGAAAATTTTTCAACTGTACAGCAGGTGACACTGATGGAAACAAAAAAAAAAATTGCCGTTCAATTATCGTAAATTTTTCTTGTTTCTTTCTTCATATTGCTATTTGTCATATTATAACTTGGGCAGTGTGATATAGAATTAAAAAAAAAGCACGTTATTAAAAATTTCACATGTAAAAAAAAAGGAACTTATTTCGATTTTCAAATCCTTTATTTCATCAAAAATAATTTAATAAAATTTTCGTCTTTATTTCGGCAATATCATCTAACACATTAACAATGTTTGTATCAATGTTTATTTTTATCCCCCCCCCCCCTCTCTCTCCTCTATTATATTATTTATTTTTATATTTTTTTTTAATAAAATATATTTTTTGTTGGTTATATAGTATATATATATTTTAATTAAACAATGTTTATGTTTAGTTATTATTAAACATATAAATATTTATATATATACTATTATCTTTCTTATATATATACATTAAAAAATATATATATTAATAATATATTTTAAATATATATATATTGTATAATAAATATATATATATTTAAAAATATATATATAATATATATTATAATATATATAAACAATTATATATATATATATATATATATATATCATATATATATATATATCATATATATATATATATTTATATATCTATTATATCTATATATATATCTATATATTATCTTTATCTATATATTATCTTCTCTATATATATCTATTATAATATCCTATATTTCTTATAATATATATATAACTTTCTATTTTATCATAAGGGGTTTATTTTGTGTTTTATGTCATTATATTTCTCTCTCTACTATCTATTTTATATATATCATCATATATATCTCTATTCTATATTTTTATATATTAATATCTCCTATACCCTTCTACATATTATATATAAAATATCTATTTTCTATATTTTATTATATATATATATATTACTGTATTTATAAATTTAACTATGTATACAAATGTTATACATATTGATATTATGAATATATATATGATATATATATAATATATTTTATTTTTATTTTGTAATATATATAACAGATTGATACATAGTTTATATATAAAAATATATATATATACATATATACACACACACACACGCACACACACGTATATAATATATATATATATATATATATATTATATATATATATATAATAATATATATATATATAGAGAGAGAGAGAGAGAGAGAAAAGAGAGAGAGAGAGAGAGAGAGAGAGAGAGAGAGGAGATAAACATTTGCATACAAACATCTTGTTAATGTTTTTAGATGATATTGCTCGAAATAAAGACATAATGTTTTATTAAAATTATTTTTTGTATAAAATAAAGGTATCTTGATAATCGAAATAAGATTTCCGTTTTTTCTTTACATGTGAAATATTTAATAACGTGTTTTTTATTTTTACATATCTATATCACGACTGACCAATGTTATAATATGATAATAGCAATATGAAAAGAAAAAAACAAGTAAAATTATCGATCAATTGAACATGGCAATTTTTTTTTTGTTTCCATCAGTGCCCACCCTGCTGCTACAGTTGTAAATTTTCGTTCATAATAAATTTTAGATACCGCGGTCTGGAGGCATTGATCGTCGACGAGGAACAGTGACTCATAGGATGGAGGAAGCGTCGCTGAAATCCTCTCTTCCGCTCTCCTGAATTGACTTGTATTTGACTTGCATTTTTTTATACTGGAATCCCGGTCCTGCTGTTATCTTGATTACACCTGGCGAAACTTAAAGAAGCACCTGCTGCTTCGTGCCCCTGATTTTGC
>NW_023648555.1:5000-6768 GCF_015228065.2 Penaeus monodon | reverse complement strand
GAATATATATATAATTTTTTAAAATATTATTTTTAAATTATATATATTATATAATTATTTTTAAATAATTTTTGCTGCATACAATCATATACCACACACACACATAACACACACACACACACACACACACACACCACTTTAATTATATATATTATATATATATATTTAATATATATTATATATATCTTTTAAACGGTAGGTTCATGTCTGACCCGCCGTGGTACGCATGATACTCAATTGCTTTTTTCATGTTGTGATGTTTTTTGGAGTGGTACGTGGAGGGTCCCCCCGTTCCTTCCACGGAGGTGCCGGTTATTTTTTAGGTAATCATTCTCTCTTTTTTATGGGGCTTGGAACCCAGCACTGACTTGGGGTGGCTTAGCCCCCCAGGGGCTAGGCGGAAACGAGGTGAATTTCCCTTTTCCCAAAGGGAAAAAAAACGCGGGGGTCGGGGACTCAAATCCTCAAAGTAAATTTCCCGTGGACAGTCTTGAGCCCGACCTCAAACCATTCGACCCCCGCGCCCTTGAATATAAATTTTTATTTTTTATTATATATATATATTATTTTTAATATAATTATATTATATATAAAAACATTATAATATATATATGTAAAAAATATATATCGTTTTCCCTCTCTTTTTTCCCCCTTCCCTTTTCTGCTTCCCCCCTCTCTCTCTCTCTTTTTTTCCACATCCAAAATGCTCCTTTGCACTGAATAAATAGGATGTTGTTTTTATCTGTATCAGATGACGAAGGAATATGAAACATAAATCATTCTCGCTGTGTGGTGTGTGTGTGGTGTGTACATACATCCGGTGTTACCAAAAAGGTACACGGCACTCCCGTGGAAAAAAACCCAAACAACCACTCGATATAAACTATCTATCTATCTATCTATCTTGGGGAAAAAGCTGGGGTATTGAACTCATATTTTTCCCAAATTGCCTAGGGGTTCTGAGTTTTGGGTGTTGAATAGATAGACAAGAAAAAACAATAGTTTAAAAGGGTTTAAAACATACTGCGTAAGCGGACAGAGAAAAGAGAATGATGAAGGCTGAGAAAAAATAAATTAAAAAGACCAGTTGGACATCTTGAAAAAGGGGAAATTAATTTTATTGGTCATTAAGAGAATAAAAGTTTTGAAAAAAAACTTGTGCGGGAGGGTGATAGGAAACGAGGAAGAGGCAAACAAGACAAGACTGAGCGCAAATATAAAAGATATTTGCGGGCTGTCGATGGTAAAAGTGGAAAGAAAAGGTAAGACGATTTTAGTGGCGAAGGGATGGGGGAGGGGGCCACGGTGCTCAAACATGAGATCCCGTTTTTGATTGACATCATCTATCTATCTATCTATTTTTTTTATCTATCTATCTACATCATCTATTTTATCTCTATTCCTATTATAATATATATATAAAAATTATATAATATATATATTATAAAATAATTATATTATATACTAGCAAATACTAACATTTTAATATCTGTTGCAACATTCCGGGCCTTTTTCCCCGGGAAAAAAATTATACTGTTAATTTTCAACGACTTTTGCAAATATTTTTTTCCCAAACGGAGGGATATCCAAAAAATTTTGTCTAAGGGATAAAATATACAAGAAAAGTTTAATATTTTTATTTTTTTCTTTTTTTTAATACCGGTGTTTTAGCTCTAAACTCAAACCGAAGATAAAAGGGAACCATGTAAAGTGAAATAATACAAAAAAAGCATTCTAACAGAATAAAATAAATAATTAATAAATCTAA
>NW_023648554.1:0-5000 GCF_015228065.2 Penaeus monodon | reverse complement strand
GGGGTAAAATAAAAACAAAAAATAATTTTTTATTTATTAAAAAATATTAGGGTTTAGAAAAAATACCCAATTTTCATAGATAAAACCCACCATATCAATAATATAATTTTTATTTTTACCATAAAATTTAAAAAAGATGTTAAATATATTTTCCCCAAAATTTTTAAGGAAAAAAATTTAAATTATTTTTTTTAAATAAATAATAAAAAGAAAGGGGGGTTTTGGTAGTGGGGGGGGTGGAAATATAAATAAAATATATTTATAAGATAAAATAAAATTAAATTGTTAGATAAATACAAATAACTCAAAAACGAGGGAAAATCTTACTAACACTTATTCATTTATTGTCCCCAATTCCCAATCGATCTGAGGTGGAAGCCCTTGGGGGGGAAAAGGGGATTTGGGCTTAGCACCAAACCCAACAAAAAAACGTTTCACAATCGGGAAGGGGGAATAAAAGGTCCCAAAACTTACGGGGGTTTTTTTTGGGGGTCTGAACTCCGGATTTCCGGGGTTCTGTCGCTTGAAAGGGGAACGGCCCGGGGCGGGTTTAAGGCCTATTCGACTCAAGAACGTGCTGACGGGGACGAAAACCAAAAAGTTTGACCGCACGACCAAATTGGCCAAAAGGGGGCAAGCCCCGGGAAACTCGTTTGCCCGGGGGTAGGGCGGGTAACTACCCGGGTTGGTTGGAACTCCCCCGGAAAAAGGTCCCCAAACCTGCTGCGGTGCCTCAAAAGAATTTTTAGGGTCGATATAAAATGTGGCCCCTTAAGTGTCTTTTTGGAAAAAAGGCCATTTAAAAACCAGGGACTAATAAAATAAATTTCACACCCTTTAAACCGGGATAAAAATACCACATTAATAGTTTTGGCCTTTCACCTCAGAACGGACTCGTGAGGAAAATTGGGATAGTCTACTAAAGGGGATCCAACAGAACCTATAAAAGCCTTAACGGGGCTGAAATGCCTACTTTTGGGGGGAAGAAATTTTCCCTGTTAACGGGGGTGGGAAGGCTGGTTGACAAACTTCCCCTGTTATTACAGGGGTAGGCAAACTGCCAACCTTCAACACTCAAATTAGGACTACCTGGGGGGAAAAATTGGAAAACGAATTAGGTTCCACCTTTGATTCGAAAGACTTTTTGGCCCTTTGATCCCTTAAGCAGGGCGGCCCTTACCCTAGAATTGGTGGACCCAGGCCAAGGGTTCCGGACCGGGCCCGTTGGGGGAACCCTTAGGCCTGTTGGGGAGTGTTAAGTTACATTTGGCAATGTTAAAGTACATATTCTTTGTCAGACCGGAAGTCAGTAGCCGGATTGGGTTTCGAACCGGGAAACCAGAATGGGCAACAGAGCATTTGAACGATCAATTTTGGGAAAAGGACCAAGCGGTGCCAATGCCTTGTTACTGCCAGTTTTGCTCTAGGGAAAACGAACCTGGACGCTATCCGTGTCTTGGAGTCTCGCCTTGATGCCTTTTGTAACAAGTCCCTTCGCCGGATCATGGGGTAAGTTGGCAGGACCGCGTGTCCAACCGGCGGTTACACCGTGAGACTGGCATGGGACCCGTTACTTGCATAATCCGGATCGCCAACTAGGTATATGGCCACCTAGCTCGTCTCCCTGGGGACGCCCCCGCCCCCCAGGTTGTCTCTCTCGAGAAAACCCTGGGTGGAGGGACCGTGGGACGACCTAGGGGATCATGGCTTGGGGGCTCGACAGACCTTGTGCGAGGAATTTAAAAAAAAAAAGATGGGCCGTGGGCCCCTGGAGACTCGCCTCGGGGATCCTCGTGCTGAAACAAAGGGTGGATGCGGGCCCTGTGCCCCCGTCGGGTTTTGCCCCCCGATGTGATGATGATGATATATATATATATATTATATATATATATATATATATATATTTTAAATATATTATATAATATATATATATATTATTATATGCGGTGTAGATATAAAACATATACTATATAAGTATGCTAATACACAAAATAGTGCGTGGTGTGTGTGTGTGTGTGTGTTGTGCGTGCGTGTTGTGTGTGTTGTGTGTGAGTGGTGTGTAGTGTGTGTGTGTGTGTGGGGTGCGTGTGTGTGATAATGAAAAACAATGAAAGTTGTCTGTGGATGAAAATTTACTTTTTTTCAGGACGCGCGGCAGCACAAGAGTGCCTTCAAGAATCAAGACTACTGCATTTGCGTTTTATCTCCGCCGTCTTTGGATGAAAGAAGTCCCCAGGAAAAAGGTAAATCTCTGGTTTAATTCCTGGAGGAGGTTGTCTTCAACCCCGCTTTTTTTCGTCCCGAGAGACCAGTGGAAGTGATCGGAAAAGCGTGAGTGTAGAGAGGGTGGTTACTCTCGAAGGTGCGAATATCACCCCCCAAAGGGGGTTTTTCACACAGTTGGCCAGCACAAAGGCCCCCCCTCAAGGCGTTTTTCAAAATTTATCAAAACAAGGCTCAAATGGTTTCATATAAAACTGATTCCTTTTGGGGGATGGTTTGTAGGTTGGGTTTTTGTCTTTTTTGGGTGGGTGGGTTTTGTGGGTGGGTGAGGAGTGAGTGAGGGTGTCGTTTTGTTTTGCGTTGATGTTGTGTGGGGGTGTGCATGTGCGTATGCATGTGCGTGAGCGTGGGCGCGTGGGTCGCGCGTGCGTTTTTCTCCCTCTCTCCGTTGTATGGAGCATACATACAAAATTTTTTAAATTTTCTAATAAACACAGAAAAACTGACGGGCCCGGGAAAAAAAAATTTTTTGTTTTTTAAAAACTTTTATAAAATACTTGTTTTTCCCTTTTAAAATTTTTTTTTTAAAAATCTTTAAAAAACCCCCATTATATATCTTAGATCTATCTCAATATCAATAAACATCTTTATAGTCGTCCCTCGTCATAAATATCGTCATATAATCTTCCTATCATACATTTTTTGTATGTTACTGTTATCATTATTGCTTTAATATGGATAGGCAAGGGTGCAATAAACAAATTGTGCTCGTCCACATTCCGGAAGAGGTCGTCCTTGTTTTGAATACAGCATTGTAAGTATAATGAATAGTAATGACCACGTATCATCCCTTTGTACGCTCTGAATCTCTAAATCCGAGCATATAATTATTCAAAACCACAGACAGGGATTCATATCTCACTTGTAATCTGTATATGTATTTGTGTTTCTGTTAAAGAATCCGGGAGAGAGGAAAATGTTAGAGACGAAGATATGTTATTACATGGTTAAAAGAGTTTTATTCATTATGTACGGTGGATGATTACTGGGGAATGAATAAAAATTTTAACTTCGGGTTTTTGGGTCAATTACGGTTTTTATTACTGTTTTTTTCTCATCTTTATAGGTAGGTAGCCCATGTTTGTTTTTCTAGGTATTCATGTTTGCGGCGGACTTCCCGAGTTAGTACTAATAAATGCGAAAAGATTCCAGCTCAAAAATGGAAGAGAGAATTCATAGCTTATTCTTCTATTTATCACAAAAGCGGCTACATAAAAAAAATTAAATTATGCAGTAAATCAATCCGAATGAATAGGTACTGAAAAACCAGACGCATTTTTTTTTTTTTTTTTTTTTTTTGCTTTCATAAAATAATCAGACCTTATACCAAAACATAATGCCTATGATATTCAATGAGAATCAATAATGCAAAAGTTCTGGTTATATATGGGGTCGCAAATCAAGGCGATGAGTCTGGCACAGATTACGTGGGAAGGAATCCCAAATTAAAACTTAAAATTAAGAAGGTTTTACACTGTTTTTGCAATATAAGGGAAAACATGCAATTCCAAAGCAAATCCTCTATGGTAAGGGTCACGGTATTTATAACTGATAATGATAACTAAAACAATTCTTGGTAATTGGTTTCTATTATGCTTTATTTTCCCCAAATTACGTTAGATTGTTAGGTTCATAAATTTGATTGGCTTCGGGTATTGATTGCGGAATTTTAACGTCCGCTTGAATCCTCAACTTTTGGTCTTTAACAACTACACACGAAAGATAGATTCTAACATCCAAACATTAATATATTATTGTACATTGACGCAGGCTTAATTTTTTTCGCGTTCTGTGTTTGTGAACAGGCTTCATATGATAAAATCTGTACAGAAAAAGATGAAATACTACATGTAGTAGGAGTAATAGTAGCGGTGATGGTGGTTGCAGTAATGATATAGAAATTATGGTTGTGCTGGTGATGGTGTTGGCAATGGTGCGACGATGCCGGGGGGACAGTGGCGGGGACAACAGAAAAAAACAATTTTGATGATGATAAAACTAACAATAGTAATGATAAAACAATGGCGATGATGAGATGAAAGACGATGCCCAGGGCGATGGTGACAATAATAAAGTAATGATGATGAAGAAGATGATAAGAGTAAAAATGATAATAATCTAAAGCATTTACCCTGGTATTTCTATTTGCAATAATTAACAAGAACAGTAATGCTGATATTCTACAGTACTATTAATAATACCCAGCAGTAATAATAATAATAAAGACATGATGCAAATTCTCTTCATAAAAAAACTCCGGTGTAGTTCGAAGAAAAATAAGAAAAAACAAATAAAATGCAAATAAAGACGAAATACGACCAGAAAGTGATTCCCTGTAAGAGACATTCTGGCTTAAATTCCCTCGTGTTAAGATCCTCCTAATCTTTTCTTTTCGAATCCTCACGCGAATTTTGTCGCCAGTATTTGAGAAGGCGTTTCCGATTTAAAGGGAGCTAAATCCGAAATCCCAAATCCTAGAGTTTTTTTTATGCGCCTAAATTCTTTGTGGAGAGGGAGAGAGATAAATCTATTCCCCTGGTGAAAATGCTTAATTGAATCCTTGGGGAAAGACCATTGGTATTTAAATTCTAAATTCAGAAAGGAAGTTTTTTGTGAAAAATTTTTGATGGAACAAGGTTTTCATTCAAGTTTGGCAAATTTGAGGTTTTGGAAAGAGGAAACACCCCAATTTTTACATCACAATAATTTAAAAAATT
>NW_023648553.1:5000-6769 GCF_015228065.2 Penaeus monodon | reverse complement strand
TATATCTATATTTATTTCTATTCATTTATGTATATATTCTGTTATATATATCTCTATTTCTTATATCTATAATCTATCTCTCTTATCTTATCTATATCATATCATCTCTCTATATTCACTATATATCTACTTATATCTATATATATATCTTACATCTCTATTCACTTATATATTCTTCTCGTCTATCTCTATTCTCTCTATCTATCTCTATTCTCTCATCTCTATCTCTATTCTAATTCTTATCTCTCTCTCTATCTCTTCTTACTCTCTTACTCTCTCTTATTATTCTATTCTCCTCTCTCTCTCTCCTCTATCTCTATCTACTCTCTCTCTACTGTCTTGATCTTTGTCGTCTGTTCTTCTGTCTGTCGTCTTCTTCTGTCTTCCTGTCTGTCGTCTGTCTGTCTGTCTGTCTGTCTGTCTGTTGTCTGTCTCTCTCTCTCTTCTCTCTCTACTCTCTCATCTCTCTCTCTTTCTCTCTATCTCTCTCTCTCTCTATCCTCTCTCTCTCTCTCTCTCTCTCTTGTGCGTGTTTCTCTCTCTCTCTCCTCTCTCTCTCTCTCTCCTCTCTCTCTCTCTCTCTCTCTCTCTGTCTCTTTCATCTTCTCTGCTCTCTTCTCTCTCTCTCTCTCTCTTCTCTCTCTCTTCTCTCTCTCTCTCTGCTCTCTCTCTCTCGTCCATCCTCCCTCTCTCCACTCTCTCTCTCCCTCTCTCTCTATCCTCTCTCCTCTTTCTCTCTACTTTCTCTCTTGGTGCTTCTCTCTGTCCCGTCCCTCTTTTCTGAGTTGTTTTCAGGGCGTGTCTCCGTGCCTCTTTCGCTCCATGTTCTGTTGTGGGCCTTGTCTGTCTTGCGGGCCGTGTCTGTCTTCTGCAGCCATGTCACTCCTTTGTCTTCCTTTCCTTTCCCATTCCTTTCCCGTCTGTTTTGCCTGTCTGTCTGTCTGCTTTCCTCCTGCTTGCCTGTCTGTTGTCTGTCTTTCCTGCCTGCCTGCCTGCCTGCCTGCTGCCTGCTCTGCCTGCTGCCTGCCTGCCTGCCCTGCCTGCCTGCCTGTCTGCTCCGCCTCTTGTCGCTCGCCCCCCAGCCTGCCTTCCTGTCTGTCTGTCTGTCTGTCCTGTCTGTCTTGTCCTGTCTGTCTGTCTGTCCCTGTCTGTCTGTCTGTCTGTCTGTGCTGTCTGGTCTGCTTGCTTGCTTGCTTGCTTGCTTGCTTGCTTGCTTGCTTGCCTGCTTGCCATGCCTGCTGCTCTCCGCCTCGTTCCCCGCGCCCGCCCGCCCCCCCGCCTGCCTGCCCTCCCTCTCTCTCCTGCTCTGCTGCCCCCTGCTCTCTCCCGCTCTCCCTCCCTGCCTTGCCGCTGCCTGCTCTGCGGGAAAGGCAGGGCGAAAAGGAAACCTCAACAGGAGGGGCAAAAGGCGGGGGCCACAAAAGGGGCAGGCACACCCCCCAAACCACGGGAGGGGCAGGCGGGAAAGCGGGAAAAGAAACAAGAACAAGAAAAGGAAAGAAAGAAGCAAGAAGCCCAACGAAGGAAGAAGCAGAAGGCGCGACGCAACGCAGAAAGAAGCAGAAAGCAGGAAGGCAGGCGGGGGGGCGGGGGCAAAGGGGGGGAGCGGGCGGGCAGGCAGCAGGCGGCAGGCGGCAGGAGGAAGGCAGGCGGGGCGGGCAGGCAGGAGGCAGGCAGCAGGCGGCGGCGGCCCGGCGGCGGAGGGGAGGAGGCGGGCAGGAGAAAAAAAAAGGGAACAAGCACCCAGGAAAGAGGAAACAGACAACAGA
>NW_023648552.1:0-6769 GCF_015228065.2 Penaeus monodon | reverse complement strand
CCCCCCCCCATTTAACGGGGGGACAAAAACCCCCTGTAGAAGAAGAAGAAAGAAGAAAGATATATGTTATAATATATATATTATATATACAGATATTATTATTTACATATATGTTACATATATAAACATATGTACATATAACATATACACCACAATATGTTAGCGAGAGAGGTTTTCTTCAGCTTCAGTTATCTTGCCACCAGATATAGAAACGAGAGAGGAGATGCCTTACTGGAGGGGTCATTGCCTTGTTTGGGTTTTTTATTAAGGAAGGTAGATAGACGTAAAGACCCTCAGGAGACCTCTGTGTTCTTGGGGTCGAGGACGAGGTGGTGGAGCATTTATCCTGTCTGGCTACGTTCTGTCCTACCGCATCTCTCTTGGTCCTTCCCGTCTAACGAAAATATGCCTTAACATGAGCCGGTTTTTTTTCTGGTCGAGGGGCAGATGCTTTATTTCTTCCGTCATAGAATTAATCAAAAGAGAAAGCAGAGCAGGACACCCGGGGGGGTCTTCACAAAAGATCTTAGACTCCGAAAAATTTTGTCCTAGACAAAAAAAAAAAAAAAAAAAAAAAAAAAAAAAAAAAAAAGGTTACTAAAGCACACCATTTTTAACATCATAATAAAACCCTATTTTTGATGATCTATTGTAAGAGGATGATAAGGTAAAAATATGGCAATAAAATCGTGGCTTATAAGCATAGAGTGAATATCACACATAAAATATATATTTAAAATGTGATGTGGCATCCCCTACGCTCAATTTCACTGCCATCATTTGTAAAGGTGCACTGTGCTATTGTATATGTTTTGATAAAGTACAGCAATAACAATGTAGGAGACGGTTTAAATTACCATTTTGATATGTGGAAAAAGAGGCTTTGAAAGCTTTTCTTAATAATTCCAAAGAAGAATAAACTTTTCATCAGAGGGAAAATTTGCATAAGAACAAAATTTAAAGAGTCTTTACGCGTTAGGAGAAAAATTTAGGGGCGTGGAATAGAAAAAATAAAATATCATAAAAAAAAAAAAAAAAAAATGAAAATTATGTCTGACAAAAAAAATTGCCTGTCTAAGGGACATTTTTTTTTAGTGGTGAGTCATAGACATATTTTCCCAGAGTCAAAGACATGCAGATTAATCATACATCAGTAATTACAAATAGACTTTGGGAGGACCCTTTCTTATTTATTGTCAACCAGTAATTGATCCGTTTTTTTCTTACATATTTTACAGCAAATTTTGTACTCGAAAATACAAAAAGGCGCCGCTCAGCTGATAAGCTGACAACAACAAAATTATAGTAGCCCAAATTTTTAGTTTAAATAACATAAAATGTGTAATACTGTCATTACAGAAAGTAAGAATTTTTGTCAATATGCAGTTTTTAACATATTGCTGCAATCAATTATCTTTCATAGAATCTATAACGATGTAAATGTTTTTTTTGTTAATTACCAGCATTAACTTTGAGATTGTGGATGTATGTATATATTGTGCACACACACATATATATGAAAAAATCCACTTGCAGAGGTGCATGACTTAGACCGGCTCTCGATTGGCTGGAGCTACACAAACTTAATTTCGGGGGATCTCTTTTATTTTTTTTTATAAAAATTCAGGTGGAAGGGAGTACTAACAAGTTTAATGCAGAAAAATGTACTGGGCCCAATATGTGTAAGAGGGGTAGTGGGTTACTTTTCGAAAAAAATGATATTTTTCTGCATGAAAAACCATTGCTTTTTCAACGATTCTAGGGGATGTTTCCTTGTGCCAATGAATCGTTGAGGAGATACGAATTCATTCCATCCGTCAATTTTTGATTTGATAAACCCCAATAGCAGATTATGTGGTAAAAAACAGGCTGAAATAGAATGAATACAGAAGGAAAACTAAAAAAAAAAACCGACGCGCCCAACCTTCGAGAAAACTCTACGGAATCCATACCAAATTTCGATAAAAAAAAAACCTACAGCCATAAACGCCACCAAAAAGCCCTTGCATGCCCCTAGCCAGGCGGCTCCCGCCCCCTGGACCCCCCGTGGTAGACCCCAAGTGCGTCTTAGGCAAGGAGTTATGCCCCTGGACCCCTGTGTGGCGTTCCATTTTACTAAAGCTCTATTGATATAATAAAATTATCGTAATAATTGACTCGTTGGAAAAACATACCGTTCATACAAACGCGACGTTTTTTTTCGTTTTTACATTCCTACGATTGGTCTGATTTTTAAATTGCTCTTTTTCGACATTTGAAAAAACAATGAGCTCCGATATCGTTAATATTACCGAAAGTGGACGCACAAAAAGATGGAGGGAAATGGACACTGCCATCTTATAGAATACTTTAGTGTTTAAAAAATTGTTTCAACAGGAAACCTAACCAATTTCCTCTAGCTCAAACTAAAACAAAATGATCGCCGTTTGGAATCAAAAGCCGGTTCCCAAAAAAATGTTATTTCACCGATTAGCGTATTTTCCCTGTATACCATGAATGTCCGCAATATGTATTATATGAAAAACAGCAGTAACGGTTTATGCGTTCTATATTTAGTCTGTAGTTAATTTCAGTTGCTGAAATTCTTGAGCACTTAATAAATATTTCGCTTCGCGCTTATATTTTAACAGTTATTTGGATTTTTTTTTTTTTTTTACACGTTTTTCCACCATAAAAAAATTATATCACCGTTTTTCCCACTATATTTCATTAAGATAAAAGTTGATCACTTTTATCCCAACAGACACAAGATTACTGGTTTTTCAATATGGGATTACCATAACCAACCTTTTAAAGTCGCACCTGCATTGTTATGTTTACATCTTTGTCATGACGCTAAAATTATTTTTACAGCAGTAGCGTGGAAAAGACAAAAATCAACTGGCTTTAAAGAACAAAAAAAAAAATTTACACTATTTTCTCAGCAAACGACAGCTATGCTATGCTAGTAGCTATGCCTCTTGTGGGAACAAGAGCATAGCTACTAGAAAAATATACCATCATGAATTGGGCAGTAAAAAAGTGACGTCACTGAAGTTTTCATTGGTTAAGCTTTTGTTTTTTTTTTTAATATACAATACAAAAACCACCCGATTTTCCTGGTAATTGTCAATTACCAAGTAAAATACACCCAAGATGCACTGAAATTTCGTAATTTTCGAATGCAACTTATATTGGTTACGCGCGATTACATGTTTGATATTGTTTACATTTATATGTTATAATTTATATATAAATTAATTAACAACACACCACACACAACACCACAACACAACAATAATATATATAACTACGCTATTTATTACTCAAGTATGAGTAGATAGGTAATGGTCTAGGAGCTAGTGAGATTTCCTAGTTTGCACACTTTCTTTTAGTGGGTTCGTGTGGGCCATGGTTTGGTTTAGCAACTGGCCCTCCGGTTTCATACCCGGAGTGACCTAGGTTTTCGAGTCCTGGTCAGGAGGGCTATATATCGATACCAATGCGACATTGCATTATTCCATCTTTCATAATATATATATATATTATATAATATTATATATGTATATATTATATATTATATATATATATATATAATTATATATATATTATATATATATAATATATATAATATTATTATATATATCTTTTTTTTTTTTTTTTTTTTGTTTTTTTTTTTTTTTTTTTTTATATATATGTTTTTGTTGGTTAAAGAACGAAATGAGGGTTTTCCAAACTACACACAATTTTTTTTGTTTTCCGCTCTTTTGGAGAGCTATCTTCAATAAGTGGAAATTGGGGCCAGAACAGCTTTTCTCACGTTTAATATCGCACAGATAGAACAATGTTAGATATTGAAAATCCGATTTTTTATTCCCTCATTATTTTAATATCATAAATATGAAAACAAAAAAACTATACATTGTTTTTCATATATTATCCGCGATTAACAGGCCACGCCCATTTTCTAACATTTTTTTTTGTGGGCAATTATATGTGGCTGGTGTGGGAATTACTAAATTTTTCTGATTGGCTTATTTGTTGTTTTTTGCACAAAAAACAATGGTCCTAGGGTGAGATTATGCTTCTCAAATAAGGATGAGAAAAAAATTACTGGTGTTTATGCTGTAAAAAGGACCCAAAACCAATAACGCAACTTAAACATCGCTAAACAGAAAAATTGTTACTCAACCGTTTTTTTAAACAGCATTTTAGATTATATACACCAAAAATATACCCATGAGAAAGTTTTTAAATGCACAAAGTCCCTTCCCATTTTTTCAATTATGGTTTCCATATACGAAGATGGGGGGGACGCTGGGTATTAATGTCCTTTTTTATCATTCGTGGGGTTGTTTTTAAGGGATCGACTCAACAAAATACTATCAGGGTAAAATTTTATGAAAAAACATCTCACCTATTATATATGTTTACATTAATGTCCCTCAACATTATACATATAAAGGTAGTCACTTAAAGTAACGGCAAAATAAGGGGACAAACGCTACGTTTTAGCAAAAACTTTTGTTAGTAGTTTTTTTTATACGAGTAAAAATTCTGACTTACCTTTTTTTTTACTGTGTGGGGGATAAAGCTGTGGCATTTTTTGCCCGAAAAAAAATTGCACACAAGGCCACCTTTTTGGGCTTTATACCATGCAAAAAAAGGCATATCAAGCAAAAATATTGCTCCACAATATTTTTTGGAATTTTTACCTGGCCATTGCTCCCAAACTTTTGATTTGGCTTCCAGAGACCCCTCCCATATTTTTTTATGTTTGGGGCCTCTTTTTTTTGTTTGCTTCCTGGATACAAAATTTTGTACCAAGTGGTTTAAAGTTTTTTTTTTCGTAATTCTACCCCAACTGGTTTTTTTTAGACGGGTGCAGCCCCTCCCTGAATCTGTAAAAGACAGTGGGATCCAAGTGGATATATGTTTCTTTAATAAATTTTTTTGACAGTTTTTTTTTTTTTGGCGGAATCTGGGCTTTTTCCACTATAATAAAAAGAACGTTTTTTTTTTTTTTAAAACCCCCTTTTATATTTCACCGAAAAACCCAAAATTCCTTTAAATGGCTTTTTCGGCCACGATTAAACTTTTCCTCCACCAAAGTAAACTCTCGCCACACTCCCACACATTACCGTGTAGCAGCACCGACCCCGCAAACCTGAAGTTCAACGTACTTTCCAAGGTTGGGTCACCACACAGCTCCACAGCCATGTCCTTGCTCATTGGGGGCAGCAGGGTTCCCCCTTGTTTCCCCTGCATGCTTACCACAAGCACAGGTGTACTTTAAGCCGCAGAGTTCGGCAACTGAGATAGAGGTCTTTTCAAGACCTCTCGGTTCAAGGTTTTTGGCTGGGGTTGGCTTAAAGAAAGCGATTTTTTGACTCCTCCATAGCAAAACAGGACCTTTAGCCCTTTGCGTGATTACCCTGGCTGTTTTTGTGTACACCTTTTTCGTTGTTGCCGCGATTTTTAATTGCTTGGCAATTAGCTTGTAGCTACTGTTTTTTTCTATTACGATTTTCTTCGGTGTTTAGGATAAACTCACATGCGCAACTTTCTGGTGATCTGGACCCCATCTTCGAGCTCGTGCTCGGACGGGTCTGGGGGGCCTTAGAGTTGCCTTTGAGTTTGCCATTCTTTTTGGAATAGGCAGGTAGGAGTCCCTCCCTCTTTGACACCTTCAGCCAACCTTTCCCCATTTCTGTCTAAATCAACACTCTGCTAGATTGAACATCTTGACCCATCCATATCACCCAAGCTATAGCAAGGATCATGGGACATATCATCAATTTTATCATATGCTGGAGAGCTTCATCTCTTGTGGAAGTGGCTCCCCAAAAGATCTTCATAATCACTGAGGTGGCAGTCGCATACCTCTTCAAAAATTCCCACTCTGGCTTTCAAAGTGACGGTAGCCATTCCCGAAACAAACTGAACCCATTTCTTCTCAACCAAAGGCCAAAGGGAAAATTGAAAGGACCATGGTTTTGTTTTTTTTACTCCCCCTCAACGGGAAAACGAAAGGCAAAAGTGCACGGCCCGTGGCTATAAAGATCGGACAGGACGAATCCTCACACTAAACGTGTGGACTCAATTAGAGCCAGGAAAGAATCCGTCCAAGAAAACAGTGTCCCCCCACTTCCTTGGACATATACAAGCCTCCCGAGTCACGAATCGTCAAGATTTCGTGTCTCGGATGCCAGAAAAACTTTCTCACATGGGATTCATTAATGTTCAAATTTAATACATCCAGTCCCAACTTATAAAATATCGAGCCAGGTGGCTTTATTCTCATCGAAACAATGGCTAAACTGCTACAGATTTTCAACACAACAAACAACACATGCAAACACACACAAGGGAGAGTGGTTTTTCTTTTTGCGGGTGGCAAAAGGTTTTTACTTTTTTTTTCCGCCAAAATGCAAGGAGAGCATCAAAAAAATGCTGCAACTTGCAAAGGGGGTCGCAACGTTTGCAGTTTAGTGGAAAACGGTCCTTCAAAAAGGAAAAGAAATACGAAAAGCAAAAACGAGCTCAGCTTTAGGGAAAAACAAAAAAAAACCAGCTCCTTCATACACCCACAACAAAGCGGCAGTCATTGAGAAGGTCTGCCAGAACCAGTCCCCTATCAAAAGATTGGCAACTCGCTTTGGCACCTTAAGGGACAGGCACGCTAAGAGACCCCCCCACCCCTCCCCTGCGGGAGGGTTAAAAGGTTGCTCCTGTCCGCCGGGGGCTCAAAAGAGGGGGGGCCTTTTTTTTCCCCCCCCCCACCCCCAAA
>NW_023648551.1:0-6770 GCF_015228065.2 Penaeus monodon | reverse complement strand
ACAGAGAATAATAAACAGCCGACTTCCCTATCTTTATACTTATTTTCTATCGATTGTATGAAAAACCTTCACTGTATCTTTTTTGGGGGCGATTCCCAGAGTAATGTTGCTTTTAAATTTTCCCAAAAAATCCGCTATCTGGATTTTAAGAAATCCCCAGCGTAAGAGTAATACTCCTCAGTTCCCGCTGAAAGGCTTAAAAAATTTCGCAAAAAAAAAATTTCCTGCAATCAAAACTGAAAAACTCTAAGGGGGTAAATAGCTAGATCCCCAACACTGTCCCACCCCGTCCCCACCCTCCCTTCTTTTTTTTTTATACGACCCTTTTAGGTTCAAAAATAGGACGTGGAACCCTATTTATTTGAACCCCTCATTGGGGAAACCACACACACACCCCCAACATATACATAAATATTGAAAGCAGTATTGATGTATTGTATGTTGTGTTGTTTTGTCAAAATCCGATTCATTTAAAAATCTAACCCCAAACGCATTTGACCCCCACAAATAGCTGCACTTTAAATACAATCAACAAAAATTTTATTGGCCTTTTTTACTATTTTACTTTCCCCTTTAAAAACCATATTTTCGGGTTTAAAATTATTTACATTACAGTATGAAAAAAACGATGTGAATGTACACTAAATTATTTTAAAGAAAGTTTTAAACCAAAAAAGGGTAAAATTGGGAAGAAGGGTTTAACATCAAAACAGTAAATTTTAATTAATCAAAAACCCTTTTTGCAATGTTTGTTTTAAAAAGAGTCAAAAAAAAAAAAAAAAAAAAAAAAAAAAAAAAAAAAAAAAAAAAAAAATATATATATTATATTATATATATATATTTAAATTATATAAAATTTTTATATATATAATATATAGTATTATATATATTATTATTATTTATTTGTTTACGTTTTTTAATCAGAAAACCCTTTTCCATGTTTTTTTTAAAACACTGCGTAAAATAAATTTTTATATATATATTTTTAAATATATATAATATATAATATATATATATGTGTTGTGTGTTGTGTGTGTGTTTGTGTGGTGTGGGGTATTTATTTATTTTTTTATTTATTTATTGAACGTGACTTTGTAAAAATTAGATTTGCAACACATTTTGTTTATACAGAAAAAAAAATTATTCCTTTAAATTATTTGCTAATTTAAATTAAGCAGACTTTAAAAGGGGTTTTCCTCACTGATTTATGACTTTCCCCTAAAATTTGATGTATCTGCATTGAGTTTTTAATTTTACATAAAACCTCAAACTAATTTTCAAATTCAACAATAAATAATAAAGGGGGCAAAACCCAAAAACGACCGTTCGCCATTTAAACTCCTGAAGGTGGCCCAAGCGACCCTCTCTAATTCCTCCGACGGGTCTCGTCGAGCTGCCCAAGCCATGATCTTTTGGGTCTTCCCCCACGGGTCCCCTCCACCAGGTTGTCTCGAGAGGACAACCTGAGGACGGTTGTCCAAGGGAGACACCAGGTCCCAATAGCCTGATTTGGCGATCCCCGGATTAGGGCAAGTAACAGGTTCCCATCCCAGTCTCAGGGTGAAACCCCGGTTAAACACTGGTCCTGCCAACTGTCCCCCCAATCCCCAAAGGGGACTTGTTAAAAAAAGGCATAAAGGCAGACTCCAAACACTGGTAGCGTCCGGGTTTCCTTCCAAAAGCAAAACTGGCAGTAAAAGGCCTTGAAGACCCAGCTTGGCCCTTTCTGCATGGTCCAAAACATCTCCAAACCTCTTTTTTGTCGAGTTCATGGCTCCTGTTTGCCAGACCAACCCGTTTTTGACTTCTTGGACTATGGACTCCTACCAAGGTAGTAAAACTTTCTCAATTAAATGTCCTCGCCGCAAGCATGGATTGATTGAAGGGTTTTTCCCCTAACCCCCCCAAACCCTAAATTTTGGGTCTTGTCCGGGACCTCTGGGCCTAGGGCCTTCGCCTCATTGCAAAAGCCAAGGCCGCCACAAGTCCCAAAGGACTCAATGGATGGCAACATCGTCGCAAAGTAAAGGTCTGAGATCTTGATATTGCCTATTTTTTGCTCCACATATTTTTGGCTAGTAGCTCTGCCCATTATCCATCCAAAATTTTTGAAAGTGACAAGGACAACCCTTCCCCCCCCCCCCTAAATTTAAATAGGAAAAATTTTCGACATACTCCACCACATTTTACAGCCTTTCAGTACCGTATAAAGGCTTGTATTGGGCCCAAATAATCTGTGTCAAAATTCCCCCCTGAGCCTCAGGATCTCCTGGGGAATTCCCGATGCCCGACAAAGCCTTCTTGGGGTCGATTAGATTGCAACACCCACGAAAAATTTTCACGACAGCTTTCCCACAATTACTCGAAGCGCTAGTATACGTCTATCGGGGACTTCCCAGGAGAAAACCAACTGCTCGTCTCTGATGCTCAGTGTGGTTTTCGGATCCTTTTTAGAAGAAGTGGGCGAGAACCTGGTATGCTGAGGGCAGTGTAATGCCACGGTATTGCTACAATCCAAAGATCCCCTTTCTGCTTCAAGGGGATCACCACCCCCTCAGCAGGGCGGGGAAAGGGAACCCCGCAGTGGGAGTCAGGACTGTTGCAAACCCTGGCCATAGGTTTCACCCCCGCCTTTAGCATTCAGAGGGATATCAAATGCCTGCGCTTTCCCACTCTTCAGCTTGGAAACGCCATCCTAACTCTGTTAGGGAGGGGGTTTTTGGAGGGTGGGTCCGCCGGGATGAGACTTTCTTGCATCCAAGCTAACTGTTGGCGGTCTTCCTGGGAAAAATGTTGAAAAACTCAGCCCCCAAAGTTCACGAACCCCAACATATCTGAATGATCCTAACTGCTGATGGACTGCAGTCATCTGTTAGGGGGCTTAAGTTCCGTTTTTTCAGGGGTTGTAGGCAGGGCGAAGTCATTTTCCAAAAAAGGCCTTTAAACCCCTCAGCAAAATTCCTGATGAAATGTTCCTTGTCCCCTCTCAGCGTGTCCCCAAACCTATGCACCATGGAATGCGCAAGATTGATTCCCATTCAGCCGAGCCTTGCGACATGCTTCAGTGGCCTCTAAGTCTCCAGGGAGATGGAAAATTTTGCCTTGCCCCCGGGTGTCGCCAGGACTCCTGACTGCTTTGAGTTTACGTGCTTGAAGATTCCCACAAGCAACGGGGCCCCTTTAGGGATGATTCTGTAATCAGTCAGAACTGCCATGGGAAACCCACGGCACATCCTCCCCCCTTTGTCTGTCCAGGTGAAACACCTTAGGGTGGCGACTGGGGGAACGGGGATTCTGAAGTGGACCCGCAGGGTACCCCAACCCCTATGGTCGGGGCCACAGAACCGGGACTCCGTAAACCCGGGGGAAACCTCCATCGTGTCTAAAAAGAATGTGGTCGATTCTTTGGCCCCCTGTCCCTATTGCTGTACCGTTCAGCGATGTGGGTTGGGGGGGCGCGGACCGGGGCCAAGATCCTCATTTTCTGGGCCTAGTAAAGTACCGGAGAAGGAGGCTATTCTGCTGTGGATCAGCTCCCAGCCTGGGGCCGATAGAATCTCATAGCCAGTCGGCACAGCCGGGTACCGATTGAAGTCACCCAGAACAAACAAAAATTTGCCGGGGACAATTGTCTGCGACGATGGCGAGTTTGGGGTAGAAAGCCTCTTGACACAATTTCATATACACAGGGAGGGGATACAGCAATAAAAGAATAAGCCCAAAAACCCTCCTTCAGTCTCGTGCCATAAAAACTCTCAACTGGGCACCTCAACTACCCCGGGGCTAAATCGGGTGGAGAGGCTTGCTACACCCTGGGGTAGTTGGGCCATCGCTGCAGTACAGTATAGTGTCCCCCCCCAGCTGATCGTGCCGCTACCGGGCTTTCACCTCGAGAGGGCACACCTCAAAACCCCCGTCGTTCAATTCCCGTGATAGCAAGGGGAACCGCTCATCCGCCCCAAGGCCCTGTTCCAAGCGCCCACCCGGAAAGACCCTGAGGGTTAGCCTGGGGGGGTCACTCCGAGTGGGGCCCACCTTGCCGACACAGCCCCAAATAAAGGGGGTCGGCAGCTGTGGGGCCGCCAAAAACCCCCTACACACACACACACAATAATATATATTATATATATATATAATTATTATATTATATATATATATATATATATATATATTAAATTTTGTGTGGTGTGTGTTAAGTGTTGTGTAATAGTGTGTATATATATATATATAATATATATATAATATAATATATATATTATAATATATATTATATATTGTGTGGTGTGTGGGTGTTGTGGTGGTGGGCGTATGTGTTATGGGTATTATATTTAATTTATATATATTATAATTATAATTATTATATTATATATATATATATAGAGTGTGAGTCTAGATTCCTCGATTCGTCAAAAATTTTTTTACCCAAACACGACACTTAAATTTTTTTTTTACATGATTTTTATTTTCCAAAAAATTTTATACAATATCTTTTTTCTTTTCTTTTCCTTTCTTTTTTTTTCTTTTTTCTTTTTAACTTTTTACATTCCGCCATCCACACTTTTTATATTTTCACAAAAGAATCCAGGGTGAGTTGCCAGGTTTTGTTTTTTTTTCTAATTTTTGGGACTGCTTGTAAGTCCTAAGGAAAGCAAGCAATTTGACTGATTTCAGATATCTGAGGTCTTCTTAAAAAATATGTAAAGATCCCATTTGATGGTTTCCATTTTGCTCCTCATTAGGTGGAAAGTTATAAATTGATGTATTGGAACATAACGCTGCCTAACCTTTCGGTAAAACCTATTCTGTGTATATGATTTTTCTATTATATGAATAATAAAAATTAGATTATATTATTGTCTTTATATTCATAACGGGATGTGGGGTGTGTGTGTGTGGGGTGTGTGTGTGTGTGTGTGTGTGTGGTGTGTGTGCGCGGGGTGTGTGTTTGGTTTCCTTTCTTATATTGTTTTCCGTTCAGGTAAATTACTTTTTTTGTTCGGTAAGATCTAGTCAGGAAGCTCTGCTTAAACCCCTCACCCACCCATTGTTAGGATGATAAAAGGATTCATTCAGTATTTTATCCAGGTAATCGTGAATTATGCGACATTTCGTAAAATGAAAATTATCCCAAAAAGGAATCAGAAGAATTAAATAACATAATGTATTCGAGAACATGAACAAGTGCCACGGGGTTTGCAGCTTAAGAGGTGGTGATGTGATGAGAGAGGGAAAAGGGGACAGTCGAATAAATAAACCTACATGCCCTGTAGCGGTACAATGATAATGCACTGATATCGAGGGGTGTGAAAAAAAGAGAAACATTACGCTCATAAACACATATATTTTTTCCCTTTCTCTTTCTGTGTTTACGTTCGGGTTTTGTTTCTAGCTCTCATTCTCAGCCCGGGGCCCTCTCCTTATTATGAGAATCCCCGATATAGGGCGGTGGTTAGCGAAACGCACGGTCCAGTTCACTTGTTTATTGCTAAGGATGTGACAACGTGGAGGCTAGTGTTTGTGCGAGGGCCTGTCTGGTGGAGGACCTGGAGAATGACAAGTCCGAAAGAGGAGCTTGCTGAGACCCCTGGAGGCTAAGGAGACTCAGGAGGCTAAGAAGGCTGAAGGAACTGAAGAAGGTGAGGTGTTCGAAGGGCTGAAGATGCGAGGAGACTGAAGAGCAGGCTGAGGAGTCTTCGTCCAAGCTGGGTCACGACTCACGAAGAGTGTGGTAAGGACAACAGGATCGGGTCGAGGTCACATGTGAAAGGCGTATGACCTGGCCCAAAACTACAGCGATGGTTCATCCCGTAAGAGGTCACCCCACGAAGAGGGGGGGGGGTATGAGAGGTTGATCCTGCTAAATGGAGGGCGTGGCCTTTTAAAGGGGGTTTGGACTCTCTCTCTCTCTCTCTCTCTCTCTCTCTTTTCCCTCTCTCTCTCTTTTCTCTCTCTCTCTTCTCTCTCTCACACACACACTCACACTCACACACACACCCCAAAACACATTGAAAACATCCCATCCTTCGATGTAATGATATCAAACAAGACCCCTCATCATCCATACTGAATTATCCCTAGCCAAATCGCAGGGCCCCGAACTCCTAACAATAGATAGCAAAAGGCCAAAACCAACAACTAGTCACAAATTTTTTTCCATGATCTTACACACTACGACCCAAATTTTAAACCCTCAAAATATTACGACAAAGCAAACGACTCTTAGAGATTCTTATGAACAGATAACATTGACAGACAAGTACGTATCAAACACGTGTTAAAAATAGCAAAGATGGCACCACACCCTATAAGATCAAAGTTGCTGGACGTCCCCCCCCTCTGTGGATAAACGGCGACATAATAAGAGCTAGAAGTGATAGAAATTTGATATTCACAAATTTCTCTGAACGAAGAGATCTGGCATTACCCTCCAAGCTGAACTTATACCAAAAGAGGGGAAATGTTTAAAATCACTAATCCAGGTTGCAAAAAAAAAATCTTCAGCATAAATACACCGAATGTAAATAAACTCCAAGGAAAAATAGAAAAAAATTTTCAAAAGTAGCGACACCAAACCAAAAAGCGCCACAGAGATATTTTTTTTAGTTATATAGACCATCTATTAAACGACTACTTGGCAAATATCGGTAACTCACCCATGAACAAACAGCCAACTTCGTGGTTTAGACCACAACCAAAGGTCCTCCGATAAAACACTACGCGAAACGAATGCTGTTGCAGTTTCGATGCATCAAGAAGTCCACACGCAATTG
>NW_023648550.1:0-6770 GCF_015228065.2 Penaeus monodon | reverse complement strand
GTTTGGACCTTTTCTTCCTTGAGTTTTTCGAAGTTTTGCCCCCTTTTTTTCTTTACAGGGTTTCACACATTCTTTTTTTTCTATTTTCCCAATTGTGGGGCCTTCTCCATTATTCAGCTGTGAGGGCAGTAAAGGCACTAGAATCCCCATCGCTCAAAAAAGTCGTGTTTGAAAGCCAATTTTTCTGAACGCCCCCATAGTCACAGAGCACATTCAGCTTCCATTTTTCCCTGAAAGGCCATTGAAGTTCATCTGACTTTTTGCCTGTAAAATTTTTATCTCGCCACTCTTAAAAATCTCTTTTTTTTTTTAGTTTGTTTTTCATTTTTTGAACATGCTTCAAAAATAACAAGAATTCAGGTTAATAAAAATTTCTGTCGCCATGTCAAAAAAAATCCAGCGCCTATGTGAGATTTATGGCACGGTGGCCATGCCCCCTCAAACCCAACACCAATTCTTTTTTTTTCTCATCACATGGCTGCAATAACCTTCCATTTTGGCCACTTCACTCACTGTTTCACGTTCAAATTGTTTGCTAAACTTCATAAAACTGTCATGGCCTTGTATAGATGTCTGCATGATTCGAAAAAGTTGGTCATGTCATGTATCCAAACAGAGCTGACACCGGATAGGCCTGCTTTTCCATCCCCTTGCTGGGCTATGGTAAAACCATAAAGCAGCGTTCACTAATTTTGCCAGGGCTCAGTTTTCCTTGGTTCATTATACCCCTTGCTCCACTTGTTGCTGTCACATGCACTACAGTCAAAGTATTTTTTTGTAATATAGTTGTGCCACCTCACCACATTACTACATCAGTATTCCTATTTTTTTTTCACCCTTTTCATTGATATAACGACAAGGGCATTATCATCTTCTACTCCCCTTTATCACTCAGTTTCCTGACGGAGTTCATCTCTGGGGGCCCATGGATTTTTGCATGCTAGCCCCCGCGTAGGAATATTGATTATAAACTATGATTTTAACCGAAAACATGCACGGAAATAGGACGATCCATTCTTTTCCTTCTTCCCACAACCTTTTGGTTTTTATCATCTTCAATTATGAGTATTTCAAATTTTTTTGACACTGAAATTCTGTAATTGTTATCAAGATTTTGTAGTCTATCTTTAGAGGTGGGTTGGACGCTCCATTTTTTTGGTCTTATTTGTGTCGATAGTTAAAATTTGGGGGTACTGTTGCAGTCGGTTTTTTTTGGCATTTTTTATGCAACTTTTCCTTTTTTGGTTCAGCACAATGTAGTAAATTTGGTTGCGTTTTTCTTTTGTCTAAAAAGCAGTGTACAAGGTCGGGGTGGTGTTGGAAAAATGATTGACTATAATAAATTTGTATACAAAATTTCAATAAAACTTCACCTCTTTCATTTATATCCCCAAAGGGGCCAAATTTTCCCAGGTGTCTTTTTTAGATCTTTTTGCCTACTTTGGGTTGAGGCTCCCTGATTCTTTTAATTCTGTTGGGGATTGTGTCTAAAGTTTTTGGAGAGTTTTTTTTTTTAAAAATCCATTTCTTCATCATTGAAATGTTGGGTTAGGGTTAATGGTTAAAAGCAAAAAAAATGTCTAGAATCTAAGGTCATGTACACATATTAATGTTAGGAAGGGGTGTTGAGTTAGAGATTAGTTGTCTAAGCTGGACAAAGGAAGGGGGTGATAAAAAGGTTGGGTCGGGTGGGGAAAGGGTTGTTTAAATAAAGGGATATGTAGCTTTTTGAGAAAAGAGAATATTTGTTGAAGCAAAAGTGGGGATTCTGTAAGGATTTTAAAAGGGTTTGGGAGGTCGGTGAAGGAGGATGGGTGGGGGAGAGAAGAGGTACAGGTTTGTTTAAAAACGTGGGATGAAAAAGGGGTGTGTGGGATTGAAATGAAACATTACAAAAGGGAAACATAAGGGTGGATCAGATTGTGAAATCGATAGGAGTGTGTTAGACGGGTGGGGCCAATGCGAACGGGCGAGAGCGGCCCCCCAAAACTCTTTTCCGATGAATGGAGTGCCCCGGGGGATTGATATTTAAAGAATGAAAATTTTTAGTGCGGAGGCTTAAACAAAAAGATTGCCATCGATTATACAAAAAGGTTTTAAAAGTGTGGGAATAATCCGTGGCGGGATACGTGAGAAGCGGGGTTTGGGGAAATTGTGGACAAAGCGTCGTGGCGTGCTAGTGATCTGCCTTTCATTGCCGGGGGATTCCAACTGGCTGGGCCCCAGAAAAATTTTTGACTTTTTTTATGGCGTTCATCATCATCATCATCAAGGGGCTAACGCCGACGGGGGCGCTGGGCCGCACCACCCTTCGCTTCACCAGGGAGGATCCCTCGGGGAGTCTCCAGGCAGGCACACGCCCTCTCTATTCCTCAGAGGTCTCGTCGAGTCCCCAACCCATGTCTCCTAGGACCCCCCACAGGTCTCCTCCACCCGGGTTGTCTCCAAGAGACAACCGGGTGGGCGGGTCGTCCATAGGGAGGCGAGCTGGGTGGCCATATAGCCGAGTTGGCGATCCCGGATTATCAAGTAACAGGTCCCATCCATTACGGGAAACCCGCCGGGTTTTGGACACGGGTCCTGCCAACTGTACCCCATGACCCGGCGAAGGACTTGTTACAAAAGGCATCAAGGCGAGATCCAAGGACTGGATAGCGCCCAGGTTTCGCTTCCTAGAGCAAAACTGGAAGTATAAGGCCTTGAAGACACCAGCTTGGTCCTTCTGAAAGGTCCAAAATCCCCAAACGCCTTGTTGATCGATTCATGGTCCTGTTGCCAGCCCAAAATTTTACTGATTCCTGGTCTGAAAACCCAGAAAGGGAAATACGCTACCAAGGTATAAAAAACTTCTGTGACTTTCAACGTCCTGGGCGCAAGCTGGATAAAACTAACGGGTTCCCTAAAGGCCCCCCCAAATCCCGAATCTTGGTCTTGGTCCGGAACCTCTAAGCCTGGGGGTTCGCCTCATTGTAATGCATCAAGGCCGCCCCAAGTGACTCCAAAGGGCTCAGATAGGAGGCAACATCATCGGCAAATCAAGGTCCGAGCCTTTAAAATTGCTAGTTTTTGCTCCCCACTGACTTTTGGCTAGTACTCGCCCATTATCCAGTCCATACGTGTTGAAAAGTGTGGGTGCAAGGACACACCTTGCCCAACCCTGAATTAAAAGGGGAAAAAGTTCGACTACCCCCCCCAAACTTTACAGCACTTTTATACCAGTATAGAGGCTTGCTATCAGGCCATAGTCTGTGCGGAATTCCCCCCGAGCCCCGGATCTCCCATACATTCCCCATGCCCCGAATCAACGCCTTCTTTAGGCGTGTGGCGCAAGCAACCCACGACCAAACCACGAGGGTTTCCCCAATTACTCGAAAAGCTGTATACGGTCTTTGTGGACTTGCCAGGAGTAAATCCAGACGCTCCGGTCTCTGGTGCCCCAGGTGGTTGCGGAACCGTTTCAAAGAATGTGGCGAGAACCCTTTCCTGGTAGCTGACAGTGATGCCACGGAGTTGCTACGTCCCATCGATCCCCTTCCCCTTCCGAGAGGGGTGACACGCCCCTCAGCAGGGCAGGGGGAATGGTACCAGACTGCCAAATCAAGTCAGGACTGATCAGGGCCCCGTGCCATAGGTTGACCCTCAGCCTTTTGCAGTTTAGCAGGGATATCACATATGCCTGCAGCTTTCCCCACTCTTCAGCTTGGAATGCCAGCCCCAACCCCTGTTAGGGGAGGAGGTTCCCCGCTGATGGGGGGTCCGGCACAGGGCCCGAGACATCGCTTGACCCCAACTAAATTTTGGGGGATCCACCTGGTACAGCTGTTCAAATCTCGCCCAACGTTTACGAACCCAAAATGATCTGAGATGATCCGTCCATCCGCTGATCGGGCTGCGTCATCTGTGAGGAGGGGTTTGGGTTCAGTTTTCCAGGGCTTGGTAGCGGCGAAAGGGATTTCCAAGAAATGGCCTTGACCTCCTCAGCAAAATTCCTGAGAAATGTTCCTTGTCCCTTCTCAGCAGTGTCCAGCCCCACGCCCATGAACACGCAAGACTTTATTCCCTTTAGCCGAGCCTTGCGACACGCTTCAGTGGCCTCTAATTCTCCAGGGGGTGGTATTCTCCCTTTTCCTTGGGGTACCCCAAAGGGGCTCCGAGCTGCTTCGGTGTTACGCGCTTGAAGGCTCCCCCAGAGCAAAATGGATCCGTCAGGTTTTCTGGTTTCTGGGAAACGGTCAGAACTGCCGTGCGAACCCCCGGGGACACTCCTCCCCCCTTGTCTTCCCCGTAAAAACCCTTTGGGGGCCCCTGGAGGGAGGGGAGTTTGAAGGGACCCGCAGGGTAGCCCAAACAGCCTATGGTCGGTGGGCCCCAGAACTCCACTCCGGGAAACCCTGCATTTTTGGGGGGAAACCTCCCGCGGCCACAAGGATGTGGGCGATTCCTTGGGCCCCTGTCCCCCTAGCTGTACCAAGTCCAGCGATGCGAGTTGGAGGCCCGGGACCAGGACCAGAGATCCTTTTTTCTGGGGCCTAGCAAAGTCCCGGAAAGGAGGCTATTTTCCCCTGCGGGGTCAGCCCCCAGCCATGGGGGGCCCCGACATCTCGTAGCCGCTCGGTCACAGCCGGGTACCGCATTGAAGTCGCCCGAAAAATGCGAATGTCCGCCGGGGGCAATCGTCTGCCACAGATCGAGTTTGGCGTAAACCCCCCCTTTCACATCGGGTTTTGTACATCGGTAGGAGGTATCAGCTAAGAAATGAAGCCAAAAACAGCTTCAGTCTAAAAGCCATGATCCTCACAACCCGGTGTCCCTCAACTACCGCAGGCTTAAGTCGATGGAGGGCTTGGCTAACCCGGGATGGTGACCATCGCTGGGGGCCCGACCAGTTAGGGTAACCCCCCACACTGATCGTGCCGCTACCCGGGCTTTTCACCTCTGAAGGGCAGCCACCTCACTCCCAGTCGCTTTAATTCCCCCGATAGAAGGAACCGCTCATCCGCCGCAAGGACCGGGTGTTCCAAGCGCCTCCCGGAAAGCCGGCCCGAGGTTTAACCTGGGTGGGGCACTCCCGGGGGCACGCCACCTCTGCCTCCCCCCCCAAACAGCCCCAGATAAAGGGGGTTTGGAGGCTGTGGGACCCCCTTCCACCTGTGGGGTTCCCGGGGCTTTCCCCCCCAAGCTTCATGGTGGGTTTGGGGCCCGCCGGGGGGCCCGGCGGCGAGTAACCCTTCGCCCAATCCCACCCCCACATTTGCCCTCCCAGCGGGGCCCACAGCCCCTTACTTGCTGGTGGGGGGGACAAACACCCCTCCCCCCCCGCTTTCCATTTTTTAAAAGGCTTGCCAGGGGTCATTCTGGGGGGGGGAGGACTGCAAGGCCCCCTCCCCCCAGCCGCCCATTTTTCCCCCTGGGACGGTAGAACAACCGTTTTGGATCTTACAAAAGGGGTTGGTGGTGTGTTTGACTTTAGAGATTTTTTAAAGATTCGGGGGTAAGAAAAAATTTTAAAAGGAAGAGGAGAGTGAGTATATGTGTTTTAGAAAAAAGGGAAAGCTCAGTTTTGTAGTAAGGACCTGTTCAGGAGGAAGGGGGATTTGAAAGTACGAGTTGGGAAAAAATTTCTGCAAAACCAGCACTGAGGGGGATTTGGGGCCATCAGTATTACGGGGTACTGGGGGAATGGTGGAGCAGGGTCAAGGGAAATGGGTGGGAGGACAGTAGGAGGGATTTTGTTTTTTGGTGGGTCGGGGAAAACAAAAGAAAATAGGGGGGTGAGGTATAACCCATGGAGGGCGAAGGACAGAGAAGGGAGGGTTGGAGAGGGGGGAAAAAGGGGAATGGGAGGGGGGTACCATGCGAGTGGAGAAAGGAGTAGGTAAAACGTGGAATGAGCTAAGGTAAAAAAGGGGTTGTGGGGTAGTTATTTAGTAGGGAAATTGGTGGGAACCCAACATCGCATCGGAAGAGAGAAAGGGGACCGCGAGATAGAGATGGTTGTGATTAGTGTACAGGGTCTCAACTGGGGAGGAGCGAAAGGCCCTAGTGTAAGCGAAAAACCACAGTGAGGATTGTATCAAAATGGGCAAGGGAAAAGTTTTAGGCAGAGGAGTAGATATGGCATCCCCAATCAAAAAGTGGAAGGGTCAAAATAACATTTAAATGAAGGGGGAAATTTTGCGATTGAGCCCCATGATATATGGATAGAGTTTTTTTAAAATTCGAAGGGGGCGGGGAACTTTTCTTTAATGTGTAGAATAGGTCTCGCCAGGAAAGTTTGGGGTAAAAAAGACACCCAGGAAAATTTTCCAGAGGAACGGCATTGGAGTGGGGTGCCATATAAGAAAAGTGGGGGTAGGGGGCCTACACGTGACGGAGAAAAGGATGGAAAAGATTTTTGGTAGAAAACCCTGATTTTTTGGCCCAGGGAAAATACTGAGAGATTGCAGATTGAAGAAATTGGTAAGATTTGGTATGGATGGCCAGAGGCATAGATGGTTAAATCATCAAATATATGATTACCGGTCCTGTGGAAAAACTAAACAATATCTTAACGCAAAGGAAAAAAGTGGGACTGAGCACACTGCCTTTTGGGACACCTTTGATTTGAGGAAAGAAAGATATGCGGCAGAGGCAATTCTGACCGGGAAAATCGCTGGGAGAGGAAAGGGCTTTATGAAAACACCCATGTTTTTCCACGTATGCCTAGAAGGACAAATTTTTGGAGAAATAAGGTTTTTTTTTCCCGCATGGTTTTTCCCTAAAACAAAAAT
>NW_023648549.1:0-33688 GCF_015228065.2 Penaeus monodon | reverse complement strand
TACATATTATACACAAACGACCCCCCCGCCCCCAATTTCCCGATCATTGCGTTTCTTTACGCCGAGGGACTGTACTCACTTAGCTAGACATGATTCGCTCGCTGGTGTTGTCCGACGAAAAACGACGAGCTTGACCCCGTCTCGAGGGGGAGCACAAAGGCTTATAAAAAAATAATGGACAAAAACAAAAAGTTCTCTTTTTAAACCCTAGAAAACCCTCCTTACAAAAAGACGTGAAAAGCATAAGGGAAGGAAGATGGAAAAGGCCAAATCAGCCCAACCTCTCCTCACCCCCAGGCGAGCTCCCCCCCCTCTCCAAGCCAGGCTAGCCCCACGGGCAGGGGCCTAGCCGGGCTAGCCATACAGGAGAGCCTAACCAGGCTGTTTTCCCGTCCCCACAAGCCGAATCAGAAAAAGTAGCCTGCCCAGGAAAGGGCCCAGCCAATGCACGAAAAACCCCTGGCCCAAAAAAAAAAGCCAAAGACAAAAAAGCAGATCCCAAAAAGGCTCTACCCCCCAGTGGACCAGGATACCCTGAAAAACCGAAAGAGAGTCCCAAGCGTGAGGATCTCACAAGGATTTGCCCCGACTCCGACCGAAACCCCCGAAGTGACGATGTCTCTGATGTAATATCAATTAGTAACATCATGCCCCACGCAATCTAAGATTCTGCATGGAACACTGTGGTTTCTCCTCAAGGAGTGCCATCCCCCACGCATAGGCGTCAAGGGCTTTTGACCTCATGTCAGGAAATTATCGCGGAAGCTGTTCGCTTTAGGGTATACGTCTACGGCTCCCACGTCCGATGGCAAAAAGAGGCCTGTGACCGGGTGAAGGCAAAAATTCCCCTGCCCCCCCAAACCCGATGCCCCGCACTGGGAGAAGATGTGGAATCTCTTGCCGTCGAATTCAATGGCCGGGGGACCCGAAATTGTACAATGTGTAAGCAGGCCACACTGTAGTAGCTTGACTCAGCAGGTATTTCTTCCGCACACACGACCGAGGATATAGGGGGGACTTCAATGCACACCACCCCATCCTGGCTCCCTCAGGGTACCGGATGCGGTGGCCGTCACATAGCCAAAAGGGCCCAGACATTCCCCGAGGTCGCTTCCTCAACAGCCAGGAGCCAAGCATGTGAGAGGAGGGGTCCTAGACCCCACCCTGGCCACTGCGACTCTGGTGGAGGGATTTGGGGGCTGCGATTTAGACCGTCACTAGTGACCCTTATGGCACTATAAAACCCTCATGGATAGGGCCCAGCCGAAATACCACGACGAAAACCCAAGTGGAAAAAAGACAAGGCCAACGGCGGCGTTCCAGAGGCCTTGCCGCTGTCTGAAAGCAATGAACCCCCACGAGGGAAAAAGGGGGAAATGCTACAAGCCAGACTTGTAAAGCCATTGATGAGGCAGCCTCCCCGACCCTACCCAAAATCGGCCCGGGTCAGGAGTCACAAGGGAAACGCCTGGTATTCAATGACGAGATTAGGGAGGTCAACCCCCAGGGGAAACATGTGCCGAAAAAAATTTCCCAAGGCAAAGAACCCCCCAAACCTAGCCCTCCTAAGGGAGGCGGTGAGGGATGCCAAAGGAAAATGCCAGCAGAGGAGGGGAGGAAAAAATGGCTGGAAATTTTTGGAGTCTTTCGATCACCGTACCACCCCCTCAGACTATGGCAACGGGTCAAGGAGCCACCCGCCGCTCAGCCCCCAGATGCACGCACCCCGACCCCAGGAGAGGCCAACAGATGGCGCAAGGTTCTTGCGAGAACGAGCAGCGAAGTTGCCAGCCGAACTGAGGGCAAGACAAAAAACGCCTACAACCAGACAGATTTGCTAAAATCAGAGAAAGGGCAGCCGAACCCGAAAAACTCAGACTTTATCTTTTCTCGAGGGAACTAAGAGATGCACACAAAGCCAGTCGCAATCACCCGGGCGATGCGGGATTTACCCCATCATCCCCGCCTGGGGGCTGGTAGGGAGCTTGCATTCCTGCCCCAAATCATCAAAAAGGCCTGGGAAACTTCCACTCTACCCCAGAGCTGGAAGAGGGCTCATAGTTCCCCTCCCTAAACCAAAGGAGCCGGGGAAGACCGCCCCATCCTCTCCCATTGTCTGGCCAAGACTGGAGAGGTGGTACTGAACCGGTCCAAGGGAAAAGGGACCCCCAAACACGAACACCTCCACGGGTTCCCCAGGGGCAAGCACAGCGCACAGCATAGCCACGCTTTTGAGCCCAATAAAAGGGGATCTGTGGCAATTCCTTGACCGGAGAAGGCTTTCAAATTTGGCAACCCTTTGCCATTCAGGAGAGCCTGACCCAAAAAAGGGAATCGAGGAAGCTCTTGGCTTGGAAGGTGACTACTTTACGAAAAAAACACCCCAGAGTCAAATTCCAAAGGCCCCTATCACACCCACATCCCACTAGAAAAGGGAAACGCCACAGGGGGGGGGTTTCAGTCCAGCCTCTTTTGTTGGTCGACCCCCGGTGTTACCGTGGCGGTGGGGATTGCCCAGGCGCTCCTGTAGCCGGGGTGTAAAGATCCGCATAATCTTTTTACCAGCACGAGGCTGTGTCAGTGGGGTTGTCTTAGGAATTGGTGTGCACGCAATTCTCCAAGTGTGTATCAGTGGGGGTTCGGCTCCCCGCAAGCATGCAACACCCTTTTATGTTCTTTGTTTTATTTTCTCCCATGCACAGGGGTAACCTGGGCGCTTTTTGTGCAGAAGCTTCGGTACTTGTTTTTTTTTCAGAGAGTGCCAGTGGTTCATAGCCTGTGGCATCTGAGTACCAGCTGGCCGAGGGGGAATGTCTCTTTTTCCTCTTGTGAAGTGCGGAGGAAGGAGTTGGCCTTTCACCTACACTTCCCCTAAGTAAATTTCGGTCTGATGTATTATCATGGATTTGGGGCATACCCGGCCTTTTTGGTAATCTGAGCAAGCTCATTGCCTCTGATCCCTATATGGGGGGAACCCAGTTTTATAATTCTTCTACCCGAGCAAGCACCCTTTGTGATTGTGCCGATGGTTGCGGGGAGGTAGATGTTGTCGTGGGTGAGCGTGGAAACATTGACGGCTCCTTTGGAGTCGTGTGAGACCAGTGACCTTTCTCTGGACGCGGTCTCAGTGCTCCCATGATGCAATTTCCTTGCCTGTAGCGGGGAGGCTTGCTGTTCCCCTCATGGAATTGTGGATCCCTTGCTAAAAAGCCGGCGCCTGCAGTGTGGGTAAAGGGACGACCGATCCGTCTGTGTAATTGTCAGGCTCCCCGGAGGGGGGGTTTGCAATGACCCTTGGGTTTCTGCCTTTAGGCTAGGCGTGCAATATTCATTCTTTTGCTTGCCAGTCTCAGACGAGAACTCTATCGGGGTTTGTGCCCCGGCGGGCTTCGACAAATCAGGGGTGGGGAGTCCATCCCGGCCCCGTAGTGGTTCTTTGAGCTGGGGGCGTATTAGCCCCCGGTGTGTGAGCAGCCGGGGAGTTGTTGCAAACAGCCTTATCTTGTTCTAGGCGTCTGACTTTTTTGTGTCTTAGGTTTTGTTTTCCCGGGGAGCCTGGATGACCTTTGTAAAAAATTGGGCTGCCTTTAGATCAATTCGTGAGGCCAAGGGGAAAAGGGTTTGTCCCCACTAGGAGGTTGGGGACCTTCGCCCCCCTTGGGGCCCCCAGAACCCCCTGGCGGCTTCTTTTTTGGACGTCTCCAATCGGTCTTTATATTTTCCTTGATGCCAATCAGAGGAGGGAGGATAGTCTACAATGGGCCGGGACAGCATGTGTAGAATGATCTTAGTACTCTGGCGGCCCCCTATGCGTCTTCCATCATTACTCTCATGACAGACAGTCTTCCCTTTTTTCGGTAAAGCAGGTACTGGCCCTCCTGGGGGGAAAGGGAGGGGTCGGTTTCCTTTCCCCCCAAGGTAAAGGTATTCCTGAACCCACTCCAAGCCATTCCCTGGTTTTTTCGACTTGTGCCTTACTCTCGTCCAAAGCCAGGGCCCTTGGGTTTTGGCTGCAGAGATTTTTATCCTGTCCTGAAAAACACTCCCGGTCCCAAGTCCAGACAACGCTGGGTTTTGTTTGGGGCAGTGTGCTCCAGTGGAGATGATAGAAAGATCGTCTGCATAGGAGAGACTTGCACCCCACGGGAGGTTTTTTTGGGGATACAGGACTTTAGTGGTTTTAAAAAAGGGGCGGATGAAAACCCCACCCTGTGGGTTCCATTTTCTAGTGGATGTGGTGAAGGTGCCCTTTGGAATTTGACTCGGGCGTCTATCGAAAAGTGTCCCCCTATCCAAGCCAAGAGCTTACCTCTGTTTCCTTTTTGGATCGGCTCCCCGGAAGGGGCAAGAGATTGCCAAATTTCGAAAGCCTTCTCCAGGTAAGGAATACGCCACGATGCGCCGGTTTTTGTGCTCAAGAGCGTGGCTAGCTGTGCGTGTGCTTGCCCTGGTAAACCCCGGGGGGTTTTCGTGTGGGGCTCCCTTTTTCCATTGGAGCCGGGTTTTCAGTCCCCTCCTTCGGCAGTTGGGCCAGACAGCTGGGGGAGAGGGGGGGGCGGTACCCCCCCGGCCCCTTTTGGTTTAGGGAGGGAAAAACTATGGTCCCCTTTTCAGCTCTGGGGTAGATGGAAGTTTCCGGGACCTGTTGATGAGTTGCAGGAATGCAAGCTCACTACCGTCCCAGGGGGAGATGATGGGGTACGGACCCCGTCATCGCCGGGGCGAGTTGCGAGGGCTTTGTTTTGCATTTTTTTAGTTCCTCAGGGGAAAAGTAACTTTTTGAGTTAGGGTTTCGGCTCCCCTTTCTCTGGTGAGCAAGTCGTCTGGTTTTAGGCTTTTCTTGTCTTGCCCCAGTTCGGTGGCAGACTGTCGCTGCTGTTCCGCAGAGAACTTTTGGGCCCCGTCTTTTGGGCCTTGCCTGGGGGTCGGGTGCGTGCATCTCGGGGCGAGCGGTGGGGGCTCGCTTGACCTTTCCCATAGCTCTGAGAGGGTGGTACGGTGACGAAAGACCACACCTTCCACCCCACTTTCCCTGCCTCCCCTCTCGGGCAGTTTCCTTGGCATCCCTCACCGCCTCCCTTAGGAGGGTAGGTTGTGGGGGGTTTCTTGCCTTCGGAAATGTTTTTGCAAATTTTTACCCTGGGGTTTGACCCCCAAATCCGCATTGAAGTCCCGGCGTCCTTGGACCCTGGACCCAGGCCGATTTTGGGGTAGGGTCAGTGAGGCTGCCTCATCAATGGGATTTACAAGTTTGGGTTGTAGCACTTTTACATTTTCCCTCTGTTGGGTTCATTGCTTTTCAGACAGCGGGCCAAGGGGCTCTGGAACGCCTGCCAGTTGGCCTTGTCTGTTTTCCATCTTTGGGTTCGGTCGTGGTATTTCGGCGGGCCACTATCCATGAGGGTTGTTTTTAGTGCCATAATGGTCACTAGTGACAGTCTCATCGACACGCCAGCCAACCTCCCACCAGAGTCGCAGTGGCCAGGGTGGGTCTAGGACCCCCCCCTCCACATGCGTTGGCTCCTGCTGTTGAGGGGGACGATCTCGGGGGAATGTCCGAGCCCTTGGGTATGTGACGGCCAGCCGCATTTCCTTGCCCTGCAGGGGCCAGATGGGGGGGGTGATTGAATTTTCCCCCCATGATCATCGGTCGTGTGCTGCGGAAAAACAACCCGGTGTGCTAAGTACTACAGTGTGGGCCCGCGTACACATTGTACAATTCAGGGGTCCCCCGGCCAGTTGAATCTCGACGGCAAGGATTCAAATCTTCTCCACAGTCGGTGCATCGGCATTGCAGAGCAGGGAATTGTTGCCCTTTACCAGGGTCATAGGCCCCTTTTGCCATCGGAACGGGCAGCGCGTAGCGTGATACCCTGAGAAGCGAACAGCTTTCCCCTGATAAAAGTTCCTGGAGCAGGGCGATGTCAATGCTCCTTGATCGCAATTGGGTGGAGGGTGGCACCCTTTAGGAGAAGCCCAGATGTTCCATGCAGAAATTAGATTGCTTTTCAGATGTTAAATTGATAGTTAATCAGGACATCGTCACATTTTGGGTTGCGGCGGAGTCTGACAAAAATCCATTGTGAGATCCTCATGCTTGAGGATCTCTTTTGGGTCAGGCTATCTTGGGTCCCCCTGGGGGGTGGAGAGCCTTTGGTAGCTTGACTTTTCGTCTTTTTGGTTTTTTTCCCGGGCCCGGGTGTTTCTGTCATGGTGGCCCTTTCCGGGCAGGCTCGCTTCTTCGATTCGGTTTTGGACTGAATCAGCCTGGTTAGGCTTGCCGTGTGGCCTAGCCTGGTAGGGTCGCTGTGAGGGCATAGCCTGGCTTGGGGGGGGGGGGAGTCTCGGGGCCCGGGCTGAGGGAGAGGATTGGGCGATTTGGCTTCTCCACTTCCTTCCCTTTATGCTTTTTAGGTTTTGGGAACACGATGCCTTGTCCCTCTTCCTCGGGCCCGGACGGGATACTGCCATGCTGTGACCCCAGCAGTGATCAGGATCGACATGTCCCCCCCGTCGAAGAACATGTCTTTTGGGTCGGGGGGGGCCGTTGGGCTGTTGGAAATTTCTTCCTGGGTCCTCTGCATTTCTTTACTTGGGGGAACTCCTGATTGTCGGAGACTCCGGTTTCGGGTGGGGGCAGCTTTTTCCTTTAGGAGGCGGGGGAAACCTTTTCGCTTTTGTCCTCCCCCAACCCTAGGGGTGGGGGGGCAGGAACAAAGTCTGGGCGCTTTTAGCAACCTCTTGCCCTTTGAGGGCCGCCTTTTCCTGACGAGAAGCCAGGCTCCAGGCGTGAGCCTCTTGGGACAATTTGGACATTTGGTGTTTTGGGCCTTTTTTTTTTTATGTGCCTTGATGCACACCTCGATGTTGCCTGCTAAGACACCACATTTTTTCTTGGCTTTACAGTTAGCCTGGTTGGTCGTACTTTGGCACTTGAAACACCGAAGTGGTTTTAGGGACATAAAGGGGTAGGTTGTAGGTCCCCCTTACCCAGATCAAGGGGGGAGCTTGGGGTACCTTTTATGGGCACCCGACTTTCCTGGTTGGGTCTTCCCCCTTTGCAACGGGAAGCCTCCACGACCCGTGGGTTGTGTTATCACCTCCACATGTATGAGACTGAGAAGCCAAGTAGCACCATCTTGACTCTCTTCTCCCCGGGGTTTTGTGGCGAGAGGCTCATTTTCCCCCCATCTTTAAATCCTTGTCTCCGCAGGAAACAAAGGGTGGCTTTACTTTTTGGGGACGTGATCATGCCCCGATTCGTGCAACCGGGTGCAGCCGGATTTTACGCGGTCTCCAATGCCCCTTTCCATCTGGTAGGATTGCGAAGCCTTCGGGTTTAACGGGGACTTGAATTGCGGGAAAAAACCTTGGGGGCCAGGCTCGCCATCAGAGTCGGACTCCGGCCTCGGCCCTTTCGGTCCGCCCCTTTTGGCTTTGGGCTTTCTCGGGAGGCACCAGTGTTTTGGGTGGTTCAGTGGGGCTCCCGATTCGTTCAGTGGGGGCGTCTGAGGGGGGCTCAAGACCTTCCTGGTCGGGTGCTGGGCCCGGAGGGGGCCCGCACGAGAGGGCCCAAAAGTTGGACAAACTGATGGACAGACATGTTTGTACCTGATTTATTTGTCTTGTCGCCATTTGGGAGAAGGGGAGACAGTGTCATCCCCGTGCTCGGGGGTTTTTAAAAGTTTTAAAATTTTAATGTTTAAATTAGTTTCGTTAGCTTCGGCGCTTTTTATATAAAATCGGGCCCGCCTCCCCCGGGTCGGCCCCCAAAGCGTGAGGGGCGATTGTTGCCGGGCCCCGCGAAAGCGGGTGCGGCGCCCAAATTTTTCGCCTAAACTTTTTTTTAAACTTTTTATTTTCTTAGTTTGTGTTTGCGTTGTTTTTTAATTTTTCTTTGTTTTTTTTAGTTTCCGTTCTTAACCTTTTTCTCTTTTTGGGTTTTTTTAGTTTTTGGGGGGGTCTACATAAAAATATTTTTAAATTTCAGAAAGCGCCCAGGGTTTCCACTGTGCAGGCAGATCATACAAACAATAGAACATGAAGAGAGGGTTGCATGCATGCGGCAGCCCAAAAACCACCTGAACACTACTGGAGAATTGCGGCACACGCAATCCTAAGACAAACCCCACAGAACACAGCCCTGTGCTGGTAAAGAGATTATGCGGAAAGCTTTTCACCACGGCTAAGGAGCGCCGTGGCAATCCACGCCACGGTAAGCACCGAGGTGACCCAAAAAATGAGACAGCCAAAAAGTGAACAGGCGGGGGCCCTAAGTGAAAAAGGGCCCCGGGCGAAGCCAGAACTCGCAAAATCTCAAAACAAGCAAGCAAGCAAGCCTGAAGTCCTGCCCCGACAGGGAGAAATCTCGCTCGACGCGGGAAGGGAGGTAGCCCCGATTAGCGATCTCATCGTACTTTAAAACCCGTGCCTCACGGTTGCCGAGGGGCCCACCGTTTCCAGGGGGAGAAGTCCGGGGACGGGGCCCCCGATGGCGCCGGACAGGCCCCCTTTACCGCCCCAACCCCCTCGTTAGCCGAGTGGATCCGCAGCCAGGCGCGGGGGCCTCGCCGCCCCCGTGAGTTAGCTCATGCGAAGGAGCCCCCCTTTTATGCCGGGGCAGCGAACCACCGATGGCGCGGGGCCTCCCTTGCGACCTTTATCCCCCTTTTCCCTCGCCTATCAGTTGCCCCCAACTTTTACCCCCATTTGGGTAAGCCCGATTTTTTCCCCTTTTACTAAATCATCTTTTCGACCCCCCCCTTTACCCTTTTCCCTCCCCCATTTTTTCCCCCCCGGAAAAGGGGTCTTTTCTCTTAACTTTACCTTATTTAATAAGAAGGGAACTGTGATGTTTTGTGAAACCCTATGGAATCCCTTTTACCTGGATTTACACCGTGGAGGTGAAGAAAGGGGTTGTACGCCATTTTTTACTTGCATAGTGTATTTATGCTGGACGGTTTTATTTTACACAACCTTTTTTACGGGAAACCATGGTGCTTTGCTTTATTTTTTATATTCTGAGTTTTACTACTTTATTTTGTACTTTTATCGTTTTTTTATATGCTTTCCCCCTTTTACTCTTTTTTTATTAAAGCTTTTACTTGGGCTTTTTGACTTTTCTGTTACTTTTTTTCGATTTTTACTTTTCCTCATTCTAGCTTTTTTGTATTTTAATTGACGTTAGTTTTTTCTTATGTTTTAAGCCCTCCTGGGATGTTTTCATCTTTTAAGCCTTCTGGGGGTATTTTAGTAATTCTGTTTACTTTTGGGCCTTTGCCCCGTTTTTTTTTTTTCATTTTGTTTTTTTTTTTTTTTTTTTTTTATGTATCTTCGTATTGGTCACGCTCCTGGTAGGGTGCATCCCGGGGATAGGGGCTTGGAGGTCGTTGGGTTCTGAGGGCCTTAGCTTTGGGCCTTCACCCCCTTTTCGAGTAGAACGGGGCCCCCCCTTTTCCTTGGGCCCCTTTAAACCTGAAGTCTCCCCCTCAGGGGGCCCCTTTGGGTTCCTCTGTCACATAACCCTTTCAGAACTCAAGCCCCCTTTGCAGATGACTGCAGTCCGTTTTGTGGGGGACGGATGATCTAGATTCGTGAACATTGGACTATTTGAGAGTTGTACCCGGTGATCTTTAGCAGCTAGTGGATGCAAGCGAGTGCAGTACCCGTGCCGGACCCACTCATAGCGTGGAACCTCTACCCCAACGAGGTTAGGAGGGGGATTTCCAAAGGGGAAGGTTTTGGGGAAAGCTGCAGGTTATGCGATACCCTGCTGAATGAAAAGGCTGGGGGTAAAAACCCTATGGCACGGGGCCTGCAACAGTCCTGATGCCATCTGGCAGTTGTACCATTCCCCTGACCTGTGAGGGGCGTGGTCACCCCTCTCGGGAAGGGAAAGGAAAGATGAGATTGTAGCAACTACGTGGCTTTACATTTCAGCATACCATGCAAATTTTTTCCCCCCACTTTCTTCGAGACGGATTAAAACCCCCACCTATGGGGTCAGAGACCGGAGCAGTTGGATTTACGCCTGGAAAGTCCAAAATGGGGAGTATACTAGCGTTTCGAGTAATTGTGGAACCCCACGAAAGTTGGTCGGGGGATGTCGCAGCCTAAACGACCTCAAAGGCGCTCGACTCGGTGCATGGGAATCCATAGGGGAGATCCGAGACTCGGGGGAATTCCAACACAGACTACAAACCCTTTAAAGCAAGCTTTATACGGTACGAAAGTGCGACAGTGTGGCAGGGGTTGCAAACTTTTCCCCTGTTAATTCAGGGGTGAGGAAAGGCTGCGTCCTTGCGCCATCACTTTTTCAACAACTATAGGATGGAAATGGGCAGAGCTACTAACAAAGTCAGTGTGGAGCAACACTAGGCAATATCAAGATCTCGACCTAGATTTTGCCGGACGTTGCACCCTATCTGAGCCCTGGGGGCAGCTCTTGATGCATTAGAAGGAGGCGAACCCCCTGGCTTAGGGGTCCCTGGCCCAAGCCCAAGATTTTTGCATAATCGGGATGCCAACTCGGCTATAGGGGCCCTAGCTCGTTTCCCTAATGAAAAGGGCTGGACCGTATCGCTCAAATATGAAGTACTTTCCCCCATTCTCTTTCTTATTCTTGTAGAAAAACCACATTTTTACGGAATAACTCATCATTTTTTTAAAAAATAATTTTAATTCGAATATCAGAGGGAAATAATGTACTATTTGGGTGAATAAAAATAATTTTCATTAAAATTTTTTTATTTGATAAAAACCAAAATAGAATTAATTATATATAAAATATAAAATTTCAAAATAGGGAAAAACTTTAAAAAATTTTAAATGTAAAACAAAGACATATATAAATTTTTATATAAATATATATGAATATATACATGGGGAGTTACACTCACTTAACATATGCGGACAAGATCATTATTGGGATCGCCATTTGACTTGATGGCATACTCACTTATATGAAAAGTGCTCTGGCATTTTATTTTTAGAATATTTTTTTCTTTTGTTTAATGCGTTTGATTTTTGAAAAGAGGCGTTCGACGCAGCTTTTGAATTTTTGGTAAAGAAAATTTTTAAAGAAAATTTTAGCGAGGGCTTGAAATTTGAAGTGGCCACAATCTCTTATTTCATTATATAGTTAAAAAACTTTCAGCATCATTTTTTAAACCCATTTTTTCTGGGGAAAATTTAAAAAGGGGGAATTTTCCGCCATTGGTCGTAAAGTAGTGTTCATAAGTATTTTACGGGCCCCCTTTTTCCTCAAGTCGTTATGGAGGGCATTGCATTTCTGCTTTTGTGATCAAGCATTTTGATGGGATTAGATAACTTTTAGTCCCCTAGTTTTCAAAATAAAATCTCTTTTGATTTGCGGCAGCTGAAATTAAAAAAAAATCTCGGAGGTTTTTTTTACAGTAGGAATTAAATTTTTGGATTTTTATGGTATTCGGGTTTTCTAAAATAATTTGTGTATGTCGGCCTAGATATATTTCATGGGGCTTAGGGTGTGCTGTATGTAAAGGGGTCAATATTATTCGGGGAATATTGAGCTTTACATGTGAATAACAAAACTTTCAAATGTGTCTTTTGCAAACTTGTTAATTTGTTAGGAGTAGGGCAAAGTAGGAGATTTTTATTGGGAATTTAAGATTACTCTGTTGAAATATGGCAAGATGTAGTTCATAAAATGCAATAAATAAATACATATTGACCCTTTCAATGATTGATGTTTCTTCCCCAAAAAAACTAAAATTTTTTTCTTTTTGCATAATATGTAAAAAAATATAGTGTTAATGGTTGGCCATTGTTCAATTAGTCTGGACACAGCACTGTGCAGTGATAACCACCTGGTTGCACATGGGTGGAGTAATTTGTGGGGTTTTATGTTACAGAATAACTGATATTCTTTAAACTCAAACTTCTTTTGGCACTATGAGCAAAGAAATTGTAAACATTGCGGTTTTAACTCCTCACAAGACGAGGTAAGTTTTAGCTGCTTCGCTGAGCAGAGATGGATGCTGTGAGCAACACACTTTATTATAGTTATACCGGGCATTTCCCTTCTAAGTCTATTTGGAGCCCACTATTTATTTTGCCCATTATATTGGAAGCCCCATCTGCTGCAAATCCAACCATGTTATACAATGGGATTCCAGAAGAATTTAAGGAGTTTATAAGGATGTTAAACAAACTCTCCCCTGTAGACCCCCCAGGATTTTCAGCATAGACATTAACCATATCTAGCATTTCTGTTTTGCAGCAATTTTCCTGTTGGTCAAAATATCTTGCCAGTAGGGCGCAAGTTTTAGTTAATGAGCAATCGTAGTTTCATCTATGATGAGGCTAAATTATTTTGTTTTAGTGCTAGTAATAGCTGCACCCCTTTTCCTATGTAGCACCTTTTCTGCTGCTATACAGGAGTCAGGATACATCTTCTTGTGAAGATCGATCATCCCATCAGACAGGCTGAAATAATAAATAATTAAAATGCCTGCTTATTAGTAAATCAAGTATTGCCATGATACTACTAAAGGGGGCAGATCAAAGGGATTCATGAAAAGGGAGGCGTGGAATGTGGAAAAATATACATATTTTTTTTTCAAAATTTATTCACAAGGGAAAATAGTTACCTAAATGGCAAGTTATGCTCTGCTAAGAAACATGATGAAGAGCACAGTTGGCATAACCCACAGAGAATGCCATTGCATCATCCTTTCTCCTGGATGCTGCCCCTCGTATGCCGAGCCTGAGCCTCTGCATTTCCCTTCCGTCTCTCCTGAGACCACGGTGCCTTGACTCCCGGGGGCGTTTAATGGAGGTCTCGGCACTAAGGGTTTAGGGCAAAATTTGGAATGGGCCTTGGTTTTGCAGATGGACTTTGAACCCAAAGGGGCTGGAAGTTGTCATTTCCCAGCAAATTTTTCCGGGAAATTTTTTCCCGGGGGACCTAATCTAAAAAATTAAGAATTTTTCGAATTTATAAAATATTGATAGAAAAAAAGACATAATCAACTAAATAAATTTAATAAATAACTTAAGATTTTTTATCATATTTTTTCCTAATTCAAACATTAAAAATGATTAAGTCACAAAGAATGACTAAATCCACGATTTTATTAAAAGAAAATTACTAAACATATAAAGTAAAAATATAGGGTAAAACATTTTTTACTATATATAAAATGAAGATTGTATTTTTTCAAAAAAATTTTTAATGTCCCTTCAATTATACGACGAAAAAAAAACGCACTTGAGTATTTCTAGGGGGACTGATGCATATTTATTGAAAATTTTTACGACTTTTTGTAATGCAAATACTTACGGATTATTGTTGTCACACAGCAGCTCACCCCGGCTATAGGTCAGCGATGTTTGCTCACTGGATTTGCTCTTACTAGCGGGCAGCCCGCGTCCAAAAGGGTTTTAAAAGTGGAAAATTCGTGGGTTAGGATGGTTGTTTGTAGGGATTTTCAATGCAAATTGTTTCCAAAAATTTTCTTTATCATTGGTTTAAATAAAATGAAAGAATTTTTAAATAGAAAACATTTTAACAAAAAGATATTGTTACAAGCAAGTATTAGTAAAAATGAGAAAAAAAGCATTACGGAAATATTTCCGCCAGTGGGGACTTGTCCGTAGTGTGACGTCACGTCCCTATAGCAGACGAATTTTCCCTCAAATTCCAGCATTGATGGATGACCCCGCTCATCAGTTGTACTTTGGAGAAAACCCCGGGGAGGGGCCTGTGGGGGACCCCCGGGGGTCATGGCTTGGGAAGCTCGACGAGACCTGCCGCAGGGAAATTAGAGATGGGCCGAGGGGCCCGCCCAGAGACTCGCCTCGAGGGACCTGTGGAGGAAGCGAAAGGGGGGGATACGGCCATGCGCCCCTGTCGCACAGTGGCAAGAAACCATTTCTTTGGGCCCAAAAAAGAAAATGTCCATGATGTAAAAATATGGTAAAGGAAGCTATACAGCGGATGTTATCATCGGTGCGAAGCTTCACAATATAAAATTTGCAGTTAGGGTTTATAAACATATAAATTGGGTTTCATATTTATTTAATTTTTAATTACTAAATCATAAAAATAACACCAAATACACACGAGTAGGTCGAGGTGTGTGTTTGTGCATAGATGAACATTGCCGCGATATTTTAAACTCTCTGAAAAGAAAAGTAACTAGGTGCCACAATCCGCCACCGTTCAATTGCGAACGCTTTTTGTGTGGAAGTTTTGAATTTCCCACCAAGCGCCCAGGGTTGTGGATAACCCGTATCATGTTTACAGGCGCGTTTTCTATGCCGGTAGCAGGGCTCACCCCCTTTTGAGGTATCAAGATTTTTTTCCCAGTATTCAACAATCTTGTCCAAGGTATGAATTGTATGGATTCTATGAATATATCTGGAATGGAAATTACCTTTGCCAAATATTAATTATTATTGTCAAGTTCTTATACGGTCCGATATTTGAATATTTTATAATAGCTTCCCCTATTTTTTCTCTGAATAAAAAAAAAGTTATGTAAAGGGTAAACTTTAACATTTATTACTTGATGATACCTTATCATTATTTTTTTTTTTACAGATGGAGAGTCTAGAAGAATAATTATAACAAAATATCGGCAGAAAGTAAAGAACAAACTTTTGACATGGTTTACAAACAGAAATTAAAAAAATTTAAGCTGTCAATAATCCTCATCGTACTATGAAGGAAAACCCAAAGGAAAAAATATTTGCGAGATGAATATCTTAGGTGCTGGACTAAAGCAAACGCACAAAGAGTAAATTCTTTTCTCAAAATAAAAAAAACAGAAGACGACAGTTTTGACCAAGCAAATGTAATCATTTGATGGGATTACTGTATGATATTGTTTTTTTATAGAAACCTCGTATGTGTTCGGTTAGTCTAGATCGTGTATCAAAAACGTCTGACATTATTTGTTTTTCCTACAGATCATGAGAAGAGAAGTAGGAGAGAAAGAACGAATTTGATACAATGCAGAGTGAGAGGACCCAAAAAGGGGTTGAGGAAGAACTGTTCAGGAGATCAGCTTTCCTACGCTGTGCAAATGAAACTGCGGGAGTGTGAGAAAAAGGATGCTGCAAAAAATTATGAAAAGAAGCACTTCCGTCTCCAATCGCCCCAAAAAAAATTTTTAAATAAGGTAAATTCAGAGTCGCAGCTAAACAATTACCATCCTATCATGTTTTTTTGCCTACAGATAAAAAAAGAGGGATTGTGAAGTTTTTAAACCCCCCCCCCCCCGACCAACAAATCCCCCCCTTCCCCTTTCCCCAAACCTTTTATCCCTCTCGACCCCTTTTTCACACCCTCTTCCTTCCCCCCGCTTTTTCCCTTTTCTACTTCCCCTGTACTTTTTTCCCCCTTTTCTCGTTTTCCTCGCTTTTTTTACCTTTTACGTAATATTATATATAATATATATTAATATAATATATTATATAATATATATATATTTAAAATTTAACATATATAATAATATATAATTTTAAAATAATATAATATTATAATATATATAAACATATATATAATTATATATATATATATTATATATATATATATATATATTTTTATATACATATATATATATACATATATATATTAAAATTTATATGTATTATTATATTATAATATATATATATATATATATATATATATATGTGGGGGGGGGGTGGATTATCATCTTTATTACGTTTCACACATTTCATCATTTTTACATTATAATTACATTATCCCTTATTGCAATTATCATCATTATTATTGCAATTATTGCAGTTATAATATCTAATTTTTTTAAACTATCTAAAAACAACACAGAAATAATATAAAAAACAATAAAAATAAAATAAAAAACTTTTTTATAATAATTTTTATATCTTTTTTTAAAAAAATATCGTATTACTGTAATTATTAGTTATAAAATTTTTTTTCCAATTTACTACCAGTAAAAAAAAATGATAATGAAAAATAACAATAATAATATTAATAACAATATTAAAAAATTTAGTATTATTAAATTTATTATTATTTTATTTTTTTATTACAGTTAATTATTTTTTGGCAATAAAAAATAAAAATTTAAAAGTAATAATAAAATAATAATAAAAATAATAATAATAATAATAAAAAATAAAAAATAATAAGATAATAATAAAATGATAATAGAAATAATATTAATAATCATAAATTTTATCCAAATTCTCTTTTTCTACTTTTATCATATTATTGTCATGATTAATAGAATTCCGGTAATATTACATATTACCCATAAATTGCCAGACGTCAAAAATGAAGGAAAAAAGTCATTTTGGGATTCTACTAGATTTGCCGTTTTTTCGATTTTGGGGATTTTTTTTCTTTTACCTTTTTTTTTTAATTGGACATAATTCCTTTTATTATCTTTATTATTATCATGATTATTATCATTTTTATTTATCATCATCTTTCATCATTATATCATTATGTAATTGTATCATCTTTATTGCAATTATTATATATTATTGAAATTTTATTATCATTATTTTTGCAATATTGCGGGTTATATTATATTTTACATCATACTAATAACAACTACAAAAAAAGTAATAACAATAATAATAAAAAAAAACGTTTTTATAATAATTATTTAATCTTTATTGAAATTTAAATATCGTATTACGAAAATTATTATTGTTATAATAATTTTTTTTAAAATTATACCCCAGTAAAAAAATAATAATGATAATAATAAAAATAAAAAATTTTTTAATATTGTTATTTTTATCTTATTATTATTTTACTGGTAGTATAATTTTAAAAATAATTATTATAACAAAAAAATTACGAAATAACGATAAATTACAATAATGATTAAAAAAATTTTTAAAAAAAACGTTATTATTTTATTATTATTTTTTATTACTTATTTTGAGTTTTTATTAGTATAGATGTGAAAAATATATCATAACTGAATAATTGCAATAATAATGTAATAATTTGAAAAATGATGAAATAATTGCAAAATGATGATAACAATTACAATAATGATGATAATGATGTTGTTGATGATGATAACAATAAGAATGATAATAATCATGTAAAAATAATGTAATAACAGGAATTATGCCCATATAAAATAAAAAAAAGGGTTAAAAGAAAAAAAATCCCAAAAGTCGAAAAGGGGCAAACTAGAGAATCCAAAATGCCTTTTTTTCCTTATTTGACGATTCGGCAATTATTAGGGTAATAATGATAATAATTCCCGGAATTCTAAATCATGAAAAAATGATGATAAAAGTGAGAATAAAGGAATTTGGATAACATTTATGTTTATTAAATTATTACTATTATCTTTATTATTTTTATCATTATTATTATTTATTATTATTATTTATTATTATATTATTATTATTTATTACTTTAATTTTTGTATTATTCCCAAAAAAAAATAATCAAACTGTAATAATAAAAAATAATAATAAAAATAATAAATATAATAATACTAATGTTAAATATTGTTTTTAATATATTTTTTGTTTTTTATTATCATTATCATTATTTTTACTGGTAGTATAATGGGAAAAATAATTATTAAACAGTAGTAATTCAGAATAACATATTAATTAAAATAATGATATAAAAATTTATTTTTAAAAAACGTTTTTATTGTTATTTTATTGTTATTATTTTTACGGTATTTGTTTTTAGTATAGATGTAAAAAATATATATTATAACTGCAAAATTTGCAATAATAATGATGAAATTGAAATAATGATGATAATGATAATTATAAGAGTAATGATGAAAATGATGATGGTAACATAATAAAGAGAAAATCCACCCCCCCCCACAAAATATATATTTTAAATATAATAATAATATAATAATATATAATATAATATAAAATATATATTATAATATAAAAATATGTAAATATAATATATAATAATTATATATATATATATATATTATATATTATTACCCAGGGTTATTATATATTATAAAATTTTTATATATATTATATATTATAATATATAATATATATATATAGTATATATAATAATATATATATTTTTTTTTTATAATATTTTATATATATAATTATATATATATATATATACGAAAAGTTAAAAAAGCGGGGAAAAACGAGTAGAAGGGGAGAAATTTACAGGGAAGTAGAAAAGGGGAAAAAGCGGGGGGAAAGGAAAAAGGGGGTTGAAAAAGGGTACGAGAGGGATAGAAGGATTGGGGCAAGGGGAAAGGGGGGGATTTTGGGTCGGGGGGGGGGGGAGGTTAAAAAACTTCACATCCCCTTTTTATCTGTAGGCAAAAAAAATGATAGGATGGTAATTTTTTATGCTGCGATTTGGGAATTTCCCTTATTTAATAATTTTTTTTGGTCGGTTGGAGACGTGAGATAGCTTTTTACATAATTTAGCAGCATCCTTTTTCACACTCCCCAGTTTCATTTGCACAGCGTAGGAATGCTGATTCCTGAACAGTTTTTCCCTCAACGCCTTTTGGCCTCTCCTCGCATTGTATAAAATTCGTCTTTTTCTCTCCTATTCTTTTCTATGATCGTAGGAAAAAGAAAAAAATGTCAGACGATTGATAACGATTAGACTCCCCCGAAAACATACGAGGTTTCTATAAAATAAACAATATCATACAGTATACATCAAATGATACATTTGCTTGGTAAAAAACTGTCGTCTTCTGTTTTTTTTTTTGAGAAAAAATTACTCTTTGTGCGATTTGCTTTATCCAGCCCCAAAGTATTATCTCGAAAAATTTTTTTTCCTTTGGGGTTCCTTCATAGTACGAGATGTTTATTGACAGCTTGTTTTTAATTTTCTTTTTGTAAAACCATGTCAAAATTTTTGTTCTTTACTTTCGCCAGATTTTTTGTTAAATTATTCTTCTGACTCTCCACGAAAAAAAAAAAAATAATGATAAGGTATCAATCAAGTAATAAATTTTAAAATTTCCCCTTTACATAACTTTCTTTATTTCAGAGAAAATATGGGGGAAGCTATTTAAAAATTCAAATTCGGCCGTATAAAAACTTTACAAATAATAATTAATATTTGGCAAAGGAATTTTCCCTTCCCGTATATTCATAGAATCCATACAATTATACCCTTTGGGAAAGATTGTTGAAACTAAAGAAAATCTGATACCAAAGGGGGTTGAGCACTGCTACCGGCATGAAAACGCGCCTGTAAACATGTAGGGGTTATCCAAACATGGCGCTTGGGGGGAAAATTAAAAAAATTTCCAACACAAAATGCGTTCGCAATTGAACGGTGGCGGTTGTGGCACCTATTACTTGCTTTTCGAGAGTTTTAAAGTATCGCGGCAATGTTATCTATGCACAAACCACACCTCGACTATCTCGTGTAGAATTTGGTTTTATTTTATGAATTATATATATAAATTCAATAAATATAACAATTTATATGTTATATGATACCTAAGCATGCAAATTTTTATTGTAAAGCTTTCGCACCGATGATAACACCGCTTATAGCTTCCATTTACCATATTCTTACATCATAAGGACATTTTCTTTTTTGGGCCCAAGAAAGGCTTTTTTGGACCACTGTGCGAAGGGGCGCGGGCCCCGTATCCACCCTTCCCTTCCATCCACGGGGGGTCCCTCGAGGGGTCTCTAGGAGGCCCTGGGGCCACTCAATTTCCCCGCGGGGTTCGTCGAGTTCCCCCAAGCCTGACCTTGGGGCCCCCACGGGCCCCTCCATCCGGGGTTTGTCTCGAAAAGATAAAACCCTGATGAGCGGGGTCATCCATAAATGCTGAATTTGAGGGAAATTCGTCTGCTATAGGGGACATGACGTCACACTACGGAAAATCACCACTGGGGGAAAAATATTTCCGTAATGTCTGTTTTGCTCATTTTACAAATACTGCTTGTAACAATATCTTATGTGAATAAATTTTTTTCTTAAATTTTTTTCTTTTATTAAAACCAAATGATAACGAAACTTTTGAGAAAAACAATTTTTCATTGAAAATCACTACAAAGCGAACCCTCCAAAATACGGAATTGCCACTTGAAACCCTTTGGGACGCGGGCTGCACTAGGAAAAGAAGTCCAGTGAGACAAACATCGTGCTCTATAGCCGGCTGTGAGTGCTGGTGACAACACATAATCCGTAAGTATTTGCATTACAAGAGTGTAAAAATTCAATAAAAAAAGTGCATCAGTCCTCCCAGAAAACATCAAAATGCGTTTTTTTTCGATCGTATAATTGAAAGGCACACTTAAAACTTTTTTGAAAAAATACAAATCTTTATTTTTATATATAGATAATATGTTTTACCATAATTTTTACTTTTAGTTTTTTTTTTGTAATTTTTTTTTTAATAAAATCGTGGATTTATGTCATTTTTGTTGAGTTTAAACATTCCCTTTAAAGTTTGAAATAGGAAGATAATAAAAGATACATTAAATTAATTATTAAATTCATGTTAGGTTTATTATCGTCTTTTTAATATCAATATTTTATAGAAACGACAAAAAATTTTTAATTTCAGATTAGGGTCCCCGGGAAAAAAAATTTCCCGGAAAAAAAAAGCTGGTAAATGACAATTCCCGCCTTTGGGTTTCAAGAGTGCCATCTGGACAACACCCAAAGGGCCCATTGCCAATTTTGCCATAAGCCCCCAGTGCCGAGATTCATCCATTAAACGCCACCGGGAGTCAGGCAGCCGGAGTTCGAGGAGAGACGGAAGGGGAATGCAGAGGCTCAGAGCTGGGATACGAGGATGCAGATCCAGGAGAAAGGAGATGAATGGCATTCTCTGTGGGTTATGCAACTGTGTTTCATCAGTTTTTAGCAGGCATAACTTGCCCTTTAGGAAATATTTTTTCCCGTGAATGAATTTGAAAAAAAAAAATATGTATAGTTTCACATTCCACGCCCTCCCTTTTCATGAATCCCTTTGATCTGCCCTTGAGTAGTATCATGGCAATACTTGATTTACTAATAAGCAGGCATTTTAATTATTTTATTATTTCAGCCTGTCTGATGGGATGATCGATCTTCACAAGAAGATGTATCCTGACTCCGTATAGCAGCAGAAATGGTGCTACATAGGAAAAGGGTGCAGCTATTACTAGCAGCTAAAACAAAATAAATTTAGCCTCATCATAGATGAAACTACCGATTGCTCATTAACTAAAACTTGCGCCATACTGGCAAGATATTTTGACCAACAGGAAAATTGCTGCAAAACAGAAATGCTAGATATGGTTAATGTCTATGCTGAAAATCCTGGGGGCTCTACAGGGGAGAGTTTGTTTAACATCCTTATAAACTCCTTAAATTTTCTGGAATCCATTGTATAACATGGTTGGATTTGCAGCAGATGGGGCTTCAATATAATGGGCAAAATAAATAGTGTCTCAAGTAGACTTAGAAGGGAAATGCCCGGTATAACTATAATAAAGTGTGTTGCTCACAGCATCCATCTCTGCTCAAGCGAAGCAGCTAAAAACTTACCTCGGTCTTGTGAGGAGTTAATCCGCAATGTTTACAATTTCTTTGCTCATAGTGCCAAAAGAAAGTTTGAGTTTAAAGAATATCAGTTATTCTGTAACATAAAACCCCACAAATTACTCCACCCATGTGCAACCAGGTGGTTATCACTGCACAGTGCTGTGTCCAGACTAATTGAACAATGGCAACCATTAACACTATATTTTTCACATATTATGCAAGAAGAAAAAATGATAGTTTTGGAGAAGATACATCAATCATTGAAAGATCAATATGTATTTATTTATTTGCATTTTATGAACTACATCTTGCCATATTTCAACAGAGTAAATCTTAAATTCCAATCAAATCTCCTACTTTGCACCATACTCCATAACGAATTAACAAGTTTGCAAAAGACACTACTTGAAAAGTTTTTGTATTCACATGTAACAGCTCAATATTCCCTGAATAATATTGACCCTTCACATACAGCACACCATAAGCCGTTAATGAAATATATCTAGGACCAGACATACACAAATTATTTCAGAAACCAGAATACCATAAAGATCCAAAATTAATTCCTACTGTAAAGACAACCTGCCGAGATTTTTTAATTGCAGCATGCCAGCAAATCAAACAGAGATTTGATTTTGATAACAAGCTATGGGCACTAACATGTTATCTAAGTCCCATCAAAATGCTTGATCACAACAGCAGAACTGCAATGCCATCCATAACTGACTTGATGGAAGAAGTGCCACGTATAAATACTTATAGTAAGCACGTACTTGACGACCAATGGCGTGAAATTCCCTTTTATAAATTTCCCGAAGAAATAAATGGTCTAAAATATGATGCTGAGAAGTTTTATAACTATATAATGAAAATAAGAGATGATAGTGGCCACTTCAAATTTCAAGCCATCGCTAAATTTTCTTTAGAAGTTCTGTCTTTACCAACTTCAAAGCTGACGTCGAACGCCTCTTTTCAAAACTCAATCGCATTAAACGAAAAGAAAGAAATAGTCTAAAAAATGAAATGCCAGAGCACTTATTCATATAAGTGAGTATGCCATCAAGTCAAAGGGCGATCCAGAAAATGATCTTGTCTGAAAATTTTTAAAGGAGTGTATCCCCACATGTATATATTCATAATATTTATAAAAAGATTTAATTATGTCTTTGTTGTACTTTAAATTTTTTAAATGTTTTTCGTATTTTAAAAAATTCATATATTTTATATATAATAAAATTTTATTATGGTTGTTATCAAATAAAATATATAATTAAATTTTTTTTATTATTCACCGAAATAGTACATTTTTTCCTTGGATGTTTCGAATTAAAATTTTTTTATAAATAAATAGATGGTTATTCAGAAAAAAACGTGTGGTTTTCTTACAAGAATAATGAAAGAATGGGGGAAAGTGACGTCACTATTAGAGCGGATAGCGGTCCACCCTTGTATCCATAGGGAAAGAGCTAGGTTGCCCATTAGCCTGAGTTGGCGACCCGGATTAGCAAGAATTTTGGTCTTGCAGGAGACCTCTAAGCCAGGGGCTTCCCCTCATTTCTAAATGCATCAAGAGCCCACCAGGGACTCAGAAGGATAGCAACGTCTCGGCAAAGTCAGGTCAGAGATTTTGATTTCCCAGTGTTGCCCCACACTGATTTTTGGGTTAGTAGCCTGCCCTTTACCAGTCCAATAGGTGTTGAAAAGTGATGGCGCAAGGACGCAGCCTTACCTCCCCCCTGAATTAACGGAAGGGGTTTGACAGACCCCTGCCACACGTACAGCACTTTCAGACCAGAAAAAAAGGGATTTGTTTTAAGGTTAGTAGTCTGTGTTGGAAATTTCCCCCTGAGTCTCGGGATCCCCCATAGTGATTCCCGATGCACCGAGTCGAGCGCCTTCTTGAGGTCGATGTGGCTGCGAGCACCCCACGACCAAATTTGCGAGGCGTTCCCCCAATTACTCAAAAGCGCTAGTAAGGGTCTATTTGGGATTGCCGGGCGTAAATCCAGAGCTCGGTCTTGAGCCTCGTAGGTGGTTGTGAACCCGTCTCAGAAGATGGGGGTGAAAACTTTGCATGGATGCGAGAAGGTAATGCCACAGTAGTTGCTACAATCTCATCGATTTCCTTTCCCCTTCCAGAGAGGGATGCCCACCCCCCTCAGCGGTCAGGGGGAATGGTACGAGACTCCAGAGGGCAGTCAGGACTGTATGCAGGCCCGGCCATAGGTTCACCCCCACCCTTTAGCATTCAGCAGGGATATCGCATATACCTGGTTTTTCCAAAACCTTCACCTTGGAAAAATCCCCATCCTAACCTGTTAGGGTAGGAGGTTCCACGCTGATGAGTGGGTCCGGGCCCCACGGGTACTGCGACACGCTTGATCCAAGTGCTGCTGAAGAGCTACCTGGTCAACGCTAAAAATGTCCAAGTTCCGAATTGAGATCATCCTCCACCCCCTGAAGGGGACTGCAGTCATCGCGAGGAGGGCTTTTTTTCTGTAAGGTTTTTGGAAAAAGGGGAAAACCCAAATGGGGGCCACCCGTGAGGGGGGAAAATTCAGGTTAGGGGCCCAAGGGAAAATGAGGGGGCCCCGTTCGTATCCGAAAAGGGGGGAAAAAAAAGGGGCCCAAGCAAAGGGTCAGAACCAACGACCTCACAAGCCAAACTATCCCGGAGATGCGGCCTCCCGGGGAGCGTGCCCAATACGAAGATACATGAAAAAAAAAAAAAAAAAAAAAAAAAACTAAATGAACAAAAAAAGCTGGCAAAAGGGGCCCAAAGAAAAAACAGAATTACTAAAAAATACCCCAAAAAGGGTTTAAGAATGATGAAAAAACAGCCAGGAGGAAAAAAACAATAAAAAAAAAATAATCTAAGTTAAAATACAAAAAGCTAGAATGGGGAAAAAAAAGTAAAAGACGTAAAAAAGTAGACAGAAAAGTCGTAAAAAACCCGAAGAAAAAAGCTAAGTAAAAAAAGAGAAAAAAGGGTTAAAGCATATTAAAAAAAAAACGAGTAAAAGTAAAAGATAAAGTAAGAAAAAAACTCAGAATAAGTAAAAAGTAAAAGACCAAACCCACACAGGTTCACAGAAAAAGGTTGGAAAAAAAATACACGCCCAGCATAAATACACCTAGAAAGAAAAAAGTGGCAGTAAAACCCTTGTTTCACCCTCCACGGGTAAATCCAGAAAAGGTAATTCCATAGGGTAGTCACAACACAGTAACAGATCCATTTCATTTTTTAAGTAAGGTAAAGTTAAGAGAAAAGACCCTTTTCCGGGGGGGGAAAGAAGAGGGGAGAGGGAAGGAAAAAAGGGGGGATCAAGAGATGTTTTAGTAAGAGAGAAAAGAGTCGGGGTTTAAACCAACATGCGGGGTAAAAGTTGGGGGGCATAGTGATGGAGAGGAAAGGAGGATAAAGGTCAGAAGGGGGGCCCCCCGCGCCATCGGGGTTCGCGCCCTGGCATAACGGTGGCTCGCTTCGCAGAGCTAATCAGGGGTCGGCGAGGCCACCCGCCGGGGCTCGGATCACTCGGCAAAACGGGGGAGGTTGGGAGCGGAAAAAGGGGGCCCGTCCGGCGCCATCGGGACGCCACCGTGCACGGATTTCTCCCCCATGGCAACGGTGGTGCCCTCGGTAACCTGAGGCTACAGGTTGAAGTACGAGTGAGATCGCTAAAAGGGGTACCCCCCCTTGCCGGTCGGAGAGTTTTCCCCCTGCGCGGCAGGACTTCTAGGGCTGCTTGCTTGTTGCTTGAGATTTGCAAATTTTTGGCTTCGCCGGGCCTTTTCATTAGGCCCGGCCTGTGTCAGCTTTTTATGGCTGTTCATTGTTGGTGACACCGGTGTTACCGTGGCGGGGGGGGTTTCCCAGGGGCGCTCCGTCCCGTGGTGTAAGCATCTCGCATAATTTTTTACCAGCACGACGGCTGTGTTCTGGGGGGTTTGCTTGGGAAATTTGCGTGTGCAGCAATCCCCAAGTAGTGTATCAGTGTGGCGTTCGGCTCGCCGCAATGCATGAACACCTCTTTCATGTTTTTGTTTGTAGATTCCCATGCACAGGGCCCTAGGCGCTTTCTGTAATTAAAAATGGGTTTTTTTATGTATGCAACCCCCTAAAGCTAAAAAAAAAAAAAGAGAACAATTTTAAAGAACGAGAAAAAATAAAAAAAAAGAAAAAAATTAAAAAACAACCAAACACAAACGAAGAAACTAAAAAGCTTAAAAAAGTTTAGGCGATAAATTTCGGCGCTCGACACCCGCTCTCGCGAGGCCCGGCAAAAAAAATCGCGCCCGACGGAGGGGCCGAGCGGGGCGAGGGGGGCGCCGAGTTTATAGTAAAAAGCGCCGAAGCTAACGTAATTTAATAACTTTTAAAAGTTTAAAAACTTTTAAAACCCGAGAAAGGGTGACACTGTCATGCCTGCTGCCAAGAGGGCAGACAAGACAAATAAATCAGGTACAAACATGTCTTCATCAGATTGGGCCCAACAGTGGACTCTCGTGCGGGGCCCCTCCAGGCCAGCACCCAGACCAGAAGGTCTTGAGCCCCCCTCAGACGCCCCATGAAGAACGGGGCACCGGGAACAGCCGAAACAGCGGTGCCCCACGAGAACCCCCAAACCCGGGAAAGGGGCGGCCCGAAACGGCCGGGGCCCGGAGTCCGCTTGATGGCGAGTTGGACCCCAAGGGTTTCCCGCAATTCAAGGCCCCCGTTAAACCGAAGGCTTCGACAATGCCTCCAGAGGAAAGGGGCTTTTGGAGAGCCGGGTTTTAAAATCGGCGTCGACCCGGGTTTGCACGAGATCAGGGCATGATCATCGTCCCCCAAGATAAAGCCCCCCCTTTTTTCCTGCGGGAGACAAAGGATTTTAAAAGAGGGGAGGAAAGTACCTCTCGCCACTGAACCCCGAGGAGAAGGGGGTCAAGATGGGCTATTTGGCTTCTCAGTTCATAGATGTGGAGGTGAAACATCAACCCACAGGTCGTGGGGGCTTCCCCGATTTCGAAGGGGAAGACTCCAACCAGGCAAGCCTGGGCCCATGAAAGGTACCCCAAGCTCCACCCTTGATTGGGAACTGGGGTCCCTAAAAACCAGCATTTTATGGCCTGAACCACTTCGGTGTTTAAAGTGCCAGAAGACGGACCCCACCAGGCTAACTGTAAAGCCAAGCCAAAATGTGGGTCTGTAGCAAGGCACCAAATATGAGGGTTGTAAAGGAATAAAGAAGAAAAAGGGGGACACAACAGCCAAATGTCCTAATTTGTCCCAAGAGGCATCACGCCTGGACCCGGGTTTGCTTGGGGAAAGGGGCGGCCCTCAAACGGCAAGAGGTTGCTAAGAAGCGACCAGATTTTGTTCCCACCCCCCAAGGCACCACGTCGGGGGGAGGAACAAAAGCGAAAAGGCTTCCCCACCTCCTAAGGGAAGGAAAATGCCCCCCCCGCGAAACCCGGAGATCTCCCCAATCAGGATTCCCCCCCAAAAAAGCAAGTGCAGAGGAACCCCGGAAGAAAGGTTCCAACAGCACCCCAAAGGTCCCCCCCCGACCCAGAAAAGACAGTTTTTGACGGGGGGGAAAGTCATCCCGATCACGCTGTGTCACAGCCGTGGCAGATCCCTGTCCAGGACCCAGGAAGAGGGGGACAAAGGGAGTCAGTGTTGCCAGCCGTGAAAAAACATAAAGGGAAGGAAGATGGAGAAGGCCCCAAAACAGCCCAACCTCTCCCTCAGCCCAGGTCGAGACTCCCCTCCCTCCCAAGCCAGGCTATGCCCCCACAGGCGAGCCCTAGCCCGGGATGCCATCACAGGGGAGAGCCTAACCCGGTGATTCAGTGCCCCAAACCCAATCAGAAGAAGTGAGCCTGCCCAGGGAAGGCCAGCCCCAAGCCAGAAACAGCCCGGCCCCAGAAAAAGCCAAAAACCCAAAAATCAGGTACCCAAAGGCTCTCCACCCCCAGGGATCCAGAGAAGCCTGACAGCGAAAGAGAGTCCCAAGCAGGGGATTCACAAAGGGGTTTCAGGGCCCGACCCCAACCCCAATGTGACGATGTTCTATGAACTATCAATTTGTAACATATGACACGCAATCTAAGTTTCTGCAGGGAAAAAATTGGGCTTTCCTCAAGGAGTGCCATCCCCCACGCAATAGTGCGATCAAGGAGCATTGAATCGTCATGTCCAGGAGACATTATCAGCGGAAGCTGTTCCTTCTCAGGGTATCAGTCTACGCGCTGCCCCGTTCCGTGGAAAAAAAGGCCCGATGACCCCGGGGAAGGCAACAATTCCCTGCTTGCAATAGCCCATGCACCGCACTGTGGAGAAGATGTGAATCTCTTTCCGTCGAGATTAAAATGGCCGGGGGGGCCCCCGAAATTGTACAATGTGACAGCAGGCCACACTGTAGTAGCTTAGACATCAGCCAGGTTGTGCTTCGCAGCACAGACCGATTTTCATGGGGAGATTCAAAGCACACCACCCCACCTGGCTCCCGCAGGGCACCGGATGCGGCGGCGTCACATAGCCAACGTGCTCGAGACATTCCCGAGATCGCTCTCCTCAACAGCCAGGGGCCAACGCATGTGAGAGGAGGGGTCCTAGACCTCACCCCCCGGGGCCCCTTCGACTCGGTGGAGAGGATTGGCTGGGGTGTCGATGAGACTGTCACTAGGAATTATGGCACTATAACAACCCCCAGGATAGTGGGCCCGCCAAATACCCCGACCGAATCCAAGATGGGGAAAAAAAAGACAAGGCCAACTGGCAGGCGTTCCAGAGCGCCCTTGGCCCGCTGTCTGGGAAACAATGAACCCACAAGAGGGAAAAAAGGGAAGTGCTACAAGCCAGACTTGTAAATCCATTGAGAGGGAGCCCACTGACCATACCCAAACCGGCCTGGGTCCCGGAGGGGCAAAGGACGCCTGGTACTTTAAGACGAGGGGATTAGGGAGGTCAACCACGGGTAAACATGTGCAGAAAACATTTCGAAGGCAAAGAACCCCCGACAACCCAGCCCTCCTAAGGGGGCGGTGAGGGGTGCCAAGGAAACGCCAGCAGAGTGAGGCAGGGAAAAGGGCTGGAATGGTGGAGTCTTTTGATCACGTACCACCCTCTCAGAGCTTGGAAAAGGGGCAAACGAGCCCCCAGCCGCTCAGCCCGAGATGCAGCACCACGACCCCCAGGCAGAGGCCAAAGACGGCGCAGAGTTTTTGCGAGAACGAGCAGCGACATCGCCAGCCGAACGAGGGAAGACAAGAACGCCTAAACCAGACAGACTTGCTCAATCAGAGAAAGGGGAGCCGAAAACCCCATAAAATCCCGACGTTATCTTTTTTCGAGAAACTAAAAAGAGCCACAAAACCCGTCGCAACTCAGCCCCGGGCGATGAGGGGTCTCGTACCCCATCATCTCCCGCTGGGGTGGAGGGGAGCTTGCATTCCCGCAACTCATCAACAGGCCGGGGGAAACTTCCCCCTCACCCCCGAGTGGAAGAGGGCTTTCCATAGTTTCCCTCCCTAAACCCAAAGGGGCCCGGGGGAAATACCGCCCCATTCTCTCCTCAGTGTCTGGGCCCAAGACTGCCCAGAGGGTGGTACTAACCCGGGTCCAATGGAAAATGGGAGCCCCCACAACACCTCCAGGGTTCACCAGGGGGATGAGCACAGCGCACAGCATAGCCACCTTTGAGCAAATAAACACGGGCGCATCTGTGGCAGTTTTTTTGACCTGGAGAAGGTTTTGAATTGGCAAGTCCTCTTTCCATTTAGGAGAGCCTGATCCAAAAAGGGAAACAGAGGTAAGCTCTTGGCTTGGTAGGTGACACTTTACGAATAGAACAGCAGAGTCAAATTCCCCGGTCACCCTTCCCAGCACATGCCACTAGAAAATGGAAAAAGCCACAGGGGGGGTTTCTCCAGCCCTTTTTAACAAAACTAAGTCCGTATCCCCAACATAAACCTCCCAGTGGGGGGCAAGACATTCCTATGAGGGCGTCTTGCTATATCTCCCTGGGGCACCGCCCCAAACAAAGCCCAGGTTGTTGGGCTTGGTTCCGAGGAGTGTTGGGAGGACGGACTAAAACCTGCACCAAATCCAAGGCCATGGTTTTTGGGCAGGAGTTCAGGGACAAGTCTGAAAAAACCCGGGAATGGACTTTGGGGTGGGTTAGGAAAAACCTTTTCCCTTTGGGGAAGGAAAAGACCGGGGCCCTCTCCTTCCGCCAGGAGGTCCAGTACCGTTGACCCCAACAAAGGCAAGACTGCTGTCATGAGAGTAATGAGTGGAAGACGCATAGGGGCCAGACACAGATACTAAGATCATTCACGTACATGTGTCAGGCCCATTGTAGACTATGCCTCCCTCGCTCTGATTGGCATCAAGAGAAAAAATAAAAAACCGATTGAGACAGTCCAAAACGAAGCCGCCAGGGTCTTTGGGTGCCCCAAGGTGGCGAAGGTCCTCAACCCCCCTAGTGGAGACAAACTTCTCCCCCTTTGGCCTCACGAATGATCTAAGGGCCCCGCCCCAAATTTTTATCAAAGGTATCCCGGCTCCCAGGAACACAAGCCTAAGACACAAAATAGTCAAGGGGGGTAGAACAAGATAACGAGCTGTTTGCAAAAAAAAATCCTGGCTGTCTCACACAGCCCGGGTGCTAATACGCCATCAGCTCAAAAACCACTACTGGCCAAGGGATGGATCCCCCCACCCTGACTTTGTCGAAGCTCCGCCGTGGGCACAAACCTCGTAGGTTCTCGGTCAGAGACTGGCAAGCAAAAAGAATGAATATTGCACGCCAGCTAAAGGGAGAAACCCCGAGGGTCATTGAAAACCTCCCCCCCGGGGAGCCCGACAATTACACAGAGGATCGGTCGATCCCTTGACCCACAGCAGGCGCCGGCTTTGCAGCAAGGGATGCCACAAAAATTTCCCTGAGGGAACAGAAAAACGCCTCTCGCTACAGGCAGAGGTAGTTTCTACAGGGAGCACTGAGACCGGTCCAGGAGAAAAAAGGGCACGGGTCTACACAAGACTCCCAAAGGAGCCCTCGACTGTCTTCAGCAGCGCTCACCCCCTGCAAAATCTACCCCCTGACAAAAACCCCGGACAATAACACAAAGGATCTTGCTCAGGGTTTGAAGAAATTATCATAAACTGGGTTCCCCGCCATATAGGGATCAGAGGCAATGAGCTTGCTGACCAATTAGCCCAAAACGGCCGGGGTATGCCCCAAAAACCCCCTGATAATAATCAGAGCGAAGTTTTCTTAGGAGGAAGGTACGGGGACGGAAAAATCCCTTTCCCCCTGCAGCTTTACAGAGAGGAAACGAGACATTCCCCCTCGGCCCGCGGACTCAGAGCCACAGGCTATGAACCACTGGGGACTCTCTGAAATAAAACAACAGAGGTACCCAAGTCATTTGCACAGAATGGCCTAGGTTTCCCCTGGATGGCAGAATACAAACAATAGAACATGAAAGAGGTGTTTCATGCATGGGGAGGGCCCAAGCCACACGTACACTAACTTGGGGAAAAAATTTCGTGACACGCAATTCCTAAGACAAAAAACCCCATGAAAAAGCCGTCGGCTGGTAAAGAGTTTTGCGAGATGCTTACACCACGGCTCAGGACGGCCCGCTGGGGAACCCCCGCCACGTAAGCACCGGTGTCAGACCAAAAAAATGAGGGCTGGACTGGGGAACCCCACCTGTGGCGTTCCATTTTAGTGGCATGTGCTGTGAGGGACCTAAATTTTGACTCTGGCGTTCTATTGTAAAGTGTAAATATCCAAGCCAAGAGTTTCCCTCTGTTTCCCTTTTTTGGATCAGGCTCTCCTGAATGGAAAAGGGGAACTTCCCAAATTTGAAACCCTTTCCCCAGGAAAAAGGAATACGCCACAGATGCGCCCGTGTTTATTGTCCCAAAGAGCGTGGCTATGCTGTGCGCTGTGCTCATGCCCTGGTAAACCCCGGGGAGGGTTCGTGTGGGGCTCCCTTTTTCCATTGGAGCCGGTCATACCACCCTTTCCGGCAGTCTGGCCGGGACAGCGAGGAGAGAGATGGGGCGGTATTCCCCCGGCTCTTGGGGTTTGGGGGATGGGAACTAGGGTTTCCCTTTTCCAGCTCGGGGGTGAGTGGAAGTTTCCCAGGACCTGTTGAGAGTTGAGGAAGCAACCACCTACCATCCCAGGGGGAGATGATGGGGACGAGATCCCGCATCGCCCGGGGCTGAGTTGCGACTGGCTTTGTGTGCATCTTTTATTTCCCCTCAGAAAAAAAAGAAACGCCCTGAGTTATGGGTTGGGGCTGCCTTCTTGATGTGAGCAAGTCTGTCTGGTTGTAGGCGTTCTGTCTTCCCCTCAGTTCGGCGGAGACTGTCGTGTCGTTCTGAGGAACTCTTGGCCAGTTTTTGCCCTGCTGGGGGTCGTGGTGGGCATTCGGGGCTGAGCGGTGGTGGCTCGCTTGACCCGTTGCCATAGCTCTGAGGGGTGGTCGGTGATCGAAAGACTACACCATTCCGCCATTTTTTTCCTCCCTCATTGCTGGCTTTTCCCTTGGCCCCCCTCCCCGGGCCTCCTTAGGAGGGGGGTTGTGGGGGGTTTTTGCCTCGGAAATGTTTTTCGGCACATGTTTTTCCCGTGGTTTTACCTCCCTAATCTCGCATTTAAGACCCGGCTCCTTGTGCTCCTGGACCCAGGCCCATTTTTTGGGGATGGTCAGTGAGGCGCCTCACAATGGCATTTACAATCTGGCTTGTAGCACTTCCCCCATTTTTTCCCCCTGTGTGGGTTCATTTCTTTAGACAGCGGGCCCAAGGGGCTCTGGAAACGCCTGCCAGTTTCTTGTCTGTTTTCCCATCTTGGATTCGGTGTGGGATTTCGGCTGGGCCACTATCCATGAGGGTTGTTATAGGCCATAATGGTCACTGTGACGGTCTACGACACGAGCCAATCCTCTCCACCCGAGTCGCAGTGGCCGGGTGAGGTCTAGGACCCCTCCTCTCACATGCGTTTGGGTCCTGGGGTTGAGGAGAGCGATCTCGGGGAAGTCTCGAGCCGTTGGTATGTGACGGCAGCCCCATCCCGGGACCCCGCGGGAGCCAGGATTGGGTGGTGTGCATTTTAAGTCTCCCCCCATGATCACTCGGTCGTGTGCTGCGGAAGCACAACCCGGCTGATGCTAAGCTACTACAGTGTGGCCTGCTGTACCATTTGTCAATTTAGGGGTCCCCGGCCCGTTGAACCGACGGGAAGAGATTCAACATCTTCTCCACAGTTTCGGGCACGGGATTTCGGAGCAGGGAATGTTTTCCCACCCGGGTATCAGGTCTTTTGCCATCGGAACGGGCAGCGGTAGACGTGATACCGAGAAGCGAACAGCTTCCGTGATAAAGTCTCCTGGAGCATGACGTGTCAATGCTCCTTGATCGCATATTTTTGTGGAGGATGGCACTCCTTGAGGAGAAGCCACAGATGTTCCACTGCAGAATACTTTGATTGCGTTCATATGTTACTAATTTTATAGTTACATCAGAGACATGTCACATTTGGGGGTGACGGGGGAGTTGACAAAATCCATTGTGAGATCCTCATGCTTGAGGGCTTCTTTCGGTTTCAGGCTATCCCTGGGTCCCCCGGGGGGTGGAGAGCCCTTTTGGGAGCTCTGCTTTTTGTCTTGGCTTTTTCTGGGCCAGGCTGTTTCTGTGATGGCTGGCCTTTCCCGGCAGGCTCAGCTTCTTCTGATTCGGTTGGGCACTGAATCAGCTGGTTAGCTCTGCTGTGATGGCATAGCCCGGTAGGCTCTGCTTGAGGGATAGCCTGGCTTGGAGAGGGGAGGGGATCTGATGGGTGAGGGAGAGGTGGGCTGATTTTGGGCCTTTTCCCTCTCTTCCCTTTTTCTTTCACGGTCTGTTCGTAAGGAGGGTTGTGTCTAGGGTTTAAAAAGAGAACTTTTGTTTTTTTGCATTAGTTTTTAAAAGCCATTTTTTTCTCCCACCTCGAGGGGGCGGGGTCAAGTCGTCGTTGATTTGTCGGACAACACCAGCGAGCGAATAGTCTAGCTAAGTGAGTACAGTCGTCGGCGTAAAGAAGCGTCAATGAACGGGGAATGGGGTCGGGGAGGCGTTTGTGTATAATATTATAGGTTGGGCTGATTATGCTGCCTTGAGGG